>NC_040029.1:1249831-1270096 GCF_000972845.2 Larimichthys crocea | reverse complement strand
GGTTCAGTAATATGCTACCATGTTGGTGTCAGCTGAGAGTTGGATCACAGGACTTTTTTATCACTTCTGTTTTGAAGCAGAGCCAGCAATTTGATGTCAGATTTTATTGTCTTGTAATTGTTTTTTAACAGGGTTAAAAACTTGGTGTTAACGCTGTTACAAATACTGTTATGTTCTGCACATCTTAGCAGAGTGAATAATAATATATTTTTTTTAATTTTATTTTTAATTTTATATTTGATATTGGGCTGCTCCGGGACCAGGGGAAACCAATTTTCGTTTCATCCCATGTTTGCATGTGTTGTAATGACAATAAAAACTCCTTGAATCCTCGAATCCTTGAAATAGGACAAATGCCGTATGTGCCAAAATACAGTGGCAGCAGTGTTGAGATGGAAACAGCTCCTGTGTTTTGTAAGCTGACACAATATTTTGCTCTGACAGACGGGAAGCTGTCACTGGCAGAAAGCTGTTTACGTTCAGATGTGTGGAATTAACAGGATGTCCTGTTAACGTGTCTGCAGGAGTGACCTCGCATACTGTAACAGCACTGATAACGGCCGTTAATGCTCGACTACGTGCTCCACGGACCTTCTGGTATCCCACAGCTTGACCAGGTTGTCAAGGGAACCCGACATCAGCTGGTGCTCATGTGACGGCGCCCACTTCACAGCGGTGACCCAGCCGGTGTGGGAGGTCAGCGACAGCAGCACCAGCGACCCGTCTGGAGAAAAGGAGGTGTTTAGAACCGAGATAAGAGTTTGCAGGGGGTGGAAATAAAACACAGCTGATGTTTGCTGGCATTAAAAGCACAGTGGTACCTTTGGTGCGAGGGTCCCACAGTCTGATGTGTCTGTCGGTGCTGCCTGAGGCCAGCCGTCGACACAGGGGTGAGTAGGAAACACAGTTAAACACTTTACTGCCCGCCTGCGGAAAGGACGGAAAACCTCAGGTTATTATGAAAACAAATAGCATCAAAATGAGTCTGAAAGGATGTTTTTAAAGAAATACAGCTCTGTGACACGATAAAATTTATGTTAATGTTCCATTCTAGTTTCTTTTTTGGCAGATATTTTTCAACTAGTGCCTGCAGTTACAAATACCACCTGCGTCTAAGCCTGAGAAGTAAAACCCAGGGCAAAGAAACTCCACGTTTCTCACCAGCGAGGTCTTCATCCCTCCCGTCTCCACGTCCCACATGCGGATGGTGTGGTCCCATGATGCGCTGCAAACTTCGTCGCTGTCGCTCCACAGGACAGAGGACACTGCTTCGTTGTGTCCAGATAACGTCATCAGGGGAGTCTGTGGCAGTGTGAGGGGAAGCTCATGTTAACGTGTTCACATGTTGACATGTACGTTATTTTACGTAAAGATCGCTCACCCTGGTGAGGCCGAGCTGTTGAGTCTTTTGTTTCTTCCTGGGCCTGTCAGCAGGCTCCTCCACCTCGTCTGCCTCGTCTGTGGGCACTGACAGCGCAGCAAAGGTAGGAGCTTGTTAGAGATCTGCTTTCTTTTCAGGAATGTTCAACGTGCAGTCATTCTGGGAACCTTACCTGCTGACCAAATCTTCAACATTTTGTCCCAGGAGCCGCTGCAGAACTGTGTGGGAGCAACACAAACGCTTTGACTGACAAATGGATGTAACGATACACTCAACTCACGACTCGATTCGAGTCACGATTTTTTGTTCACGATACGATTTTTTCATGATTTTTTTTTTAAAATCAAAATGAGCTACAGACAAATTATGACCAAATAAAATTACCTTTTTATTTGTAGGGGAAAAATCCCTTTTTACAGAAACTCTCAAGCTGTTTGTGTTCTTATTAGGGCTGCCAGCAAGCAGCTGATCTGACCATTACCTTTCAGCTTGAAGTATGAGCTAACTGAAAATAAAAACAATTAAGATGATAGCTCATTAACCCTTTAATCAGAGTCCACGGCCCCGGGAAACGGCGAGGTCCGGGCGCTGTAAACGCAGAGCCGGTCGTGGCGCACCACCTCGGAGGAAATGCACCCGGCGGGGGCCAGCCAGCGCCGGGGAGAGGTCCCATGAGGGGATCCTCCCGCACCGTGCGGCCGTCCCTGACCCGAGTTTAATCCCCCGTGCAGACTGCGCGGAAGTTGCGGTGATTGGTTAAAATTTCAACACCGCCCTGAATTCACTGGGATTCACTGAAGTTGCGTTGAAGTTGCAAATCGCAACATTGTGAATTCCTGGAGGGTCTGTGTTATGGTATCATTTACGGTACAGCAGCCACAACGTAACCTATTTCTAATTTTAAAAAAGACGAAAAAGAACATATCCTACTTCTCTCGCATTCGCCAAGAATCGCGATTCATTTTTTCTGTCAACCGATGCGAGTCGTCACGCATTTGTACCGATTTTAATCGTGGCACGATGTATCGTTACATCCCTACTGACAAATAACAACCGCGAAAGCTCTTAAATCTGTTCCTCCTCTTTCTTTACACTCCTTACCTTTGAGCCGGTGGGGTCCGTGGCGACAGTGTCGACGCTCCCCGTGTGTCCCCGACAGCAGTGTCTCGCTTTCACCTTGTTCTTCTCGGAGTTCCACTCCCACAGCAGGATGGTTTGGTCCAGAGAGGCCGTCAGAAGCAGAGAGGTCAGACCGTCTGCACACAAATGTCAACGCACGTTTTAGGAAAAGTTGTCATCATTACTAGCAGAGTGAATGTGTGCCCGTTTATCCTGCTCACCTCTTTTGACCCAGGCTACATCTTTGACCACATCTGTGTGTCCGGCCACTGTCATCACCGCCTTGCCCTCCACAGACCAGATCCTGGCCGTCTTGTCGTATGAGCCTGTTAGGATCCTGCAAAAAAAAAACAATGAATTAGGGGTGGGCGATATATCGAATATACTCGATATATCGCAGCTTGTTCTACATGAGATGTATGAAATGACTATATCGCGACCATCGAGTACTTGTCACGTAAATGTTTTAAGCTGTCTGCATTTAATTCTCAGAGTTTTGCCTGTCACTCACTCCTGGTGCTGCTCACAGCACGCAGCACACTTTTTGTATCAAGTGAGGAGAGACAGAGAATCTCTGGGAGAGAGAAGAGGAAAGAGACAGAGCGAAAAAAAAAAAAAGTTAAGAGCCCAAGCGAGTTAATTGAAGATGGAGACGGATGACTTGGTTCCCAAGAAAAACGGCACTGGATCAGTGATGCGCGGGTTGATCCAAACTGAGCAGGTGCCCGCGGTCACGAGTCACCAAACAATATTTTTAACGATATTCGGGTCGCGGTCGGTCGGGTCGTTTGAAATAAAGATGCAGAGTAAAGTTTTGTAATTAATGTAGTAGACAAAATTTTCTGTGAAATACACAGACTTTATTGGCTGAGTAACTGGTGCGAACATGCCACGAGCTCTACAGAGGTAGAGAAAGTATAGACTACTTTTTAAAATGCGGGTCAGGAAGCGGGTTGGGTACAATATTTCACAATTATTTGCTGCGAGTGTCCGAGTTCGGGCGGGTTAGTTTAAAACGTCAGTGTAGGTCGATCAAGCATGGAGCCGCGCATCACTGCACTGGATCCATTATATGGCAGTGGTTTGGGTTACCATGTTATTATTTAACTTTATTTGTTAAAAAAAATTGTGAGTGTAGCACCCTAATTTGAAATAAAGGGGGTTTGCTAAAATTAATTTGATTGCAAATGAACAAAAACTCTAATAGAAGGGTCTACTTGAATCATCATACTGATGTTATTTTTTGCATCAAAGGGTTGAATTCAACATTCATAGTGATTTACAGGAGAAATAAAAACATCAAGATATATATCGTGTATCGCGATGTAGCTTAAAAATATCGAGATATTGGTTATAGGCCATATCGTGCAGCCCTACAATGAATATAAAAGTAAGAAAAAAAAACATTAAAGCCGGAGTAATACTGATGAAAACACACAATTTCTAGTCATCTTACCATTCGGCATCTGCATGCACGGAGCTGATCCAGTCATCGTGCATCATGCACTCCTCTGGCTCTGGAGCTGTGATCCTCTCTACATACTCGATCTCCACCACGTCTTCCTGAAACACAGACAAACGTCAAATGAAACGTTCCCGGACAATTCAGACACTGAAACAAGGAAGTATTCAGCATCGGCTGGACGTACCGTTGATATGCCTTCTGTCTCCATGTGGCTGGACAGCGACGTTCGCAGGAACTGACCCCTGACCAGGAAGTCGAAGTCCACTTTGCTGTGAGATGCTGTAGAAATATTCCAAATATTTTGATCAAGCACTACATGAGAGCATTTTAGACTCAGTATAAACCATCGAAAACACAAGATCTACATAATCAGAAGTAGTCCTTAGTGCTGATATGACAATGATCCTAGATAGAAGATAATTTGTTTGCTTTATTTGATAGAGACGGTTGGGACAGACAGGAAATTCAGAGGACAGAGAGAGCGGATGAGACGCAGCAAAGGACCCAGGTTGGAATCGAATTTGGGTCGCTGCAGTAAGGCCCTTAGAAAATATATTTTATCATGAGGATTTAATATTAAGTGTGATAAAACTCATTTCCCAGCAGCACTGGGAATCTGTCTCAGGTCACATTTTCTGTGATAATCATAATCTGATGCCACAGAAGGGCGATCAGTAATAATCCTTACATCCCTGCAGCTAGAGGAGCCACATATGCTTCAGATCATACATTTTAAACACATTAAAGGAGAGGGGTTTCACCATTTCTAGCCTCCAGCAGCTTGTTGATGACATTGCTGAGGTCCTGCACTTCAGAGGCAGCAGGGATGGAGAAGGGGACATCATCTACGACATACCTGAGGAGACAAAACACGTTTAACACGTGTATTCATGTATCACAAACACGAGCCGAGCAGTGTGTCATGTCTCAGGGCTGTTAGCTGTTTACTCCAAGTCACAGCTAGTCTGTTAGCCAGCGCGCTAGCCGCTCCTCTGTGTTTTTAAATGAGCTCACCGTTTGTCCTCCGTGAAGAAACGCGCCTGTAACTGCGACATGTCTGCTCGTCTCTCTCTCTCACACACGCCACGACACTGTAAAATCTGATATATGTCTCAATAGTTAATCTGCTCCTTCATAACACAGCCGACTCTCACGCAGTCACTCATGCCATGTGGTACTAAAGGAAGGCGCCGCAGCAGAGCACAGAGCAGCCGATCAAGGATGCGGATCTGTGTTCGTCCAGTAATGCCTGCCCGCGATAATTTGATATTATATATTATTTATACAATATTCTAATCTTTTTGCACATTCTACTTACATATTTATATTCATAGTATATTATTTATATCATGTATAGTCAAGTATTTAACATTAGCATGTGTGTGTATGTGTGTGTATATATATATATATATGTATATATATTATTATATATATATATATATAGTATACAATATACATCATATACATAATATATATATAATATATATATATATATATATATATATATATAGGTATATATATATATACACATATATATACATATATCATATATATACACTACATAGATATATATACACACACACATATATAACAATAGCATAAGATATATAATACAAAATATAGAATATATATATATATATACATATATTATATAATATAAATATACAATATATATAATATATATATATATATATATATATATATATACATAAACACAAGGAGAACAAGTATTTGATACACTGCTGATTTCGCAGGTTTTCCCACTTGCAAGCATGTAGAAGTCTAATTTTATCATAGGTACCTTCGACTGTGATTGACAGGAATCTAAAACAAATACCAGAAAATCCCTGTGTATGATTTTTAAGTAATATTTGCATTTTATTGCATGACATAAGTATTGATAACATCAGAAAAACAGAACATAATCCTTGGTACAGACCTAGTGCAATTCGAGGTCAGATGTTCCTGTAGTTCTTGACCAGGTTTGCACACACTGCAGCAGGGATTTTGGCCCACTCCTCCATACAGATCTTCTCCAGATCCTTCCGGTTTTGTGGCTGTCGCTAGGCGACAGACTTTCAGCTCCCCCCGAGATTTTCTATTGGTTTCGTGTCTGGAGACTGGCTAGGCCACTCCAGGACCTTGAGATGCTTCTTACGGAGCCACTCCTTATTGCCCTGGCTGTGTGTTTGGGGTCTGTTGAAAGACGCAGCCACGACCCACCTTCAATGGTCTTACTGAGGGAAGGAGGTTGTTGGCCAAGATCTCGCGATCATGGCCCCATCCATCCCCCCTCAATACGGTACAGTCGTCCTGTCCCCTTTGCAGAAAAGCATCCCCAAAGCATGAGGTTTCCACCTCCATGCTTCATGGTTGGGATGGTGTTCTTGGGGTTGTACTCATCCTCTTCTTCCTCCAAACACGGTGAGTGGAGTTTAGATCAAAAGACATATTAGTGTCTCATCAAACCACATGACTTATTTTGCACTGTGCATATGTGCACCTTAAGCCAATAAAATGAATGAATTTAAATATACTTTCTCTGTGTTTATTCTACATTAATTTGATCATTTTACATAAATAAATATTCATTATAAGCTTCAGTCTCAGAAAAATGCATTTAATTTATTGATACATTTATTGATAGATTAATCGCGATTAATCGCGATTAATTACAGAAATTTTTGCGATTAATTAGTTAATTTTTTTTAATCGATTGACAGCCCTAATATATATACATACATATATATACAGTGAGGAGAACAAGTATTTGATACACTGCTGATTTCGCAGGTTTTCCCACTTGCAAAGCATGTAGAAGTCTAATTTCTATCATAGGTACTCTTCAACTGTGATTGACGGAATCTAAAACAAATATCCAGAAAATCCCTGTGTATGATTTTTAAGTAATTAATTTGCATTTTATTGCATGACATAAGTATTTGATACATCAGAAAAACAGAACATAATCCTTGGTACAGAAACCTTAGTTTGCAATTACAGAGGTCAGATGTTTCCTGTAGTTCTTGACCAGGTTTGCACACACTGCAGCAGGGATTTTGGCCCACTCCTCCATACAGATCTTCTCCAGATCCTTCCGGTTTTGTGGCTGTCGCTAGGCGACACGGACTTTCAGCTCCCCCCAGAGATTTTCTATTGGTTTCGTGTCTGGAGACTGGCTAGGCCACTCCAGGACCTTGAGATGCTTCTTACGGAGCCACTCCTTAGTTGCCCTGGCTGTGTGTTTTGGGTCGTTGTCATGCTGAAGACTCAGCCACGACCCACCTTCAATGGTCTTACTGAGGGAAGGAGGTTGTTGGCCAAGATCTCGCGATACATGGCCCCATCCATCCTCCCCTCAATACGGTACAGTCGTCCTGTCCCCTTTGCAGAAAAGCATCCCCAAAGCATGAGGTTTCCACCTCCATGCTTCATGGTTGGGATGGTGTTCTTGGGGTTGTACTCATCCTTCTTCTTCCTCCAAACACGGTGAGTGGAGTTTAGATCAAAAAGCTATATTAGTGTCTCATCAGACCACATGACCTTATCCCATTCCTCCTCTGGGTCATCCAGACGGTCATTGGCAAACTTCAGATGGACCTTGACATGCACTGGCTTGAGTAGGGGGACCTTGCGTGCGCTGCAGGATTTTAATCCATGACGGTGTAGTGTGTTACTAATGTTTTTTTTTTTTTGAGACTGTGGTTCCAGCTCTCTTCAGGTCATTGACCAGGTCCTGCCGTGTAGTTCTGGGCTGATCCCTCACCTTCCTCATGATCATTGATGCCCCACAAGGTGAGATCTTGCATGGAGCCCCAGACCGAGAGAGATTGACCGTCATCTTGAACTTCTTCCATTTTCTAATAATTGCGCCAACACTTCTCACCAAGCTGCTTGCCTATTGTCCTGTAGCCCATCCCAGCCTTGTGCAGTTCTACAATTTTATCCCTGATGTCCTTACACAGCTCTCTGGTTTTGGCCATTGAGAAAGAGAGGTGAGATGTTGGAGTTTGTTTGGACAGGCGTCTTTTATACAGGTAACGAGTCCAAACAGGTGCAGTTAATACAGGTAAGGAGTGGAGAACCGGAGGGCTTCTTAAAGAAGAACCAACAGGTCTGTGAGGGCCAGAATTCTCACTAGTTGGTAAGTGATCAAATACTTATGTCATGCAATAAAATGCAAATTAATTACTTAAAAAACATACACTGGGATTTTCTGGATATTTGTTTTAGATTCCGTCACTCACAGTCGAAGAGTACCTATGATAAAAAATACAGACTTCAGCATGCTTTGCAAATGGGAAAACCTGCAAAATCAGCAGTGTATCAAATACTTGTTCTCCCCACTGTACATGTTATATGTTGCAGTTATGTACAGTGCTGCTCAACCTCTTGAGCATTTTGGAGTTCTATTGTTTCACCCTGATTTAATCAAAACAATTTTCTATATGAAAGTAGGTTTACCAATTCAATATATTTTATAGAATTAATATGTACGTTACCATTACAACCATACAATAACATTACCATCATCTTGCCACCGCACCATATCCACCTGTTTATCATGTGTTTTTGAACTGTCCTTGTCCCATTCTGTGGTTTTAGTTTTTCTACCTCAGTATTTTATTCTATTGTATTTTCATTGTATTCAAACATACCGGATATCTATCTATTTATCAAGTACGTAAGTATTAGAAGCAAAGTACTCTAAGTATCAAAAGTAAAAGTACTCCTCATACAGAGACGCAGTATTAAATAAGGTGGAAGCTCATCATATGTTTTGCATATTAATTCTTCAATGATAGAATGTAACTGAGTACATTAAAGCAGTACATGAAGTACTTGTACTTTGTGTTTTGGAGGTAGATGTTGTACATTTAGTTACTTTTTAGAGAAAACATAGAAATCAAATAAATGATGTATTGTTATGGATTAAGACGCCCAGTGGTAGGCCTATAGAAAGTCATTCAAACTAGCCACTAGCTTTATTTTTTACTTCATATAATTTTCACATTTACGCTCTACCAGGCACTACCACACTACATTTCTGAAATAAACATGGGACGGAAACAGTTATCACCTATTGCAGCTCAGTCTAGAATGAATATATTGAATGACATAGCTATTTTCTCTAACTGTATTAGGGAACACATTGACCATTAAGTAGGTTCTTACTGATATGCATTTAAGAAGCATACTTGCCCTCGATTAGTAATTATTAGGCACATATTAACATCTTATTCTACATAGCCTTATTCAACCTCTATTACACCATGAATTTGAAGTTTTTTCCTATTAACGCCTCATTGCTTATTGACTGTAAATACATTGTTTGAATAATTAAGAGCGGACCTTGTAGTTAATGGCAAAAATGTGTTCCTTAATCTAAAGTGTTACCTTATTTTCATATTTACACCACTGCAGCAAACAACCAAAACACCATTACAACAAAAATTGTTTATTTCAGCGGGGCGGATGTTGAGAGAGCTGGGAAGTCATTCCTTTGTGCTGAATTGAATACATGCCTGATACAGATGTGTGCACAAATAAAATTCATGGTAGAAGATTACAAACTGAATCCGTATCTTTAAAAAAATAAAATGACTTTGACTGGAAATACTCTCAGTGACAGAAGGAGACTCAGTGAACATGATGGCCACCAACAGGCACTCAACAGTTTGCCCTCATTAGATATAAATGTATAACACAAAAGTAAAATGACAAAAACTAAAAATATATACACGCTCCACTCCTTTACTCGTCGTCTTCCTCCTCCTCCTTAACCTTCTTTTTTTTCTTCTTTTTCTTCTTTTCTGTCGACTGCAGAGAGAACAAAAGAGAGCACAACAGATATTCAACAACACTGGATCATTTTTAGACTTGGGATCAAGTTTTTTTTTTTTTTAAACTAAGTCCTACCTCTGTTACTGCTACCTCTGGTACAGCTTCCTCCTCTGGTTCCTCGGCTTCAGCCTCCACCTTCTTCTTTTTCTTCTTTTTCTTGGGCGTCTCCTCCGCTGCCGCTTCTTCTACTGAACATTCAGGAACACCGTGAGCATCATATAGTGGACACCTGGTTATTATAAAATGAGGTTTGTTCTTGTTCTACCCACCTTCTGTTACCGCCTCCTTTTTGGCCTTTTTGGATTTGACCAACGGCGTTGCCACTTCCTCCGCCTCCTCCTCCTCCTCTACCTCCTCAAACTTCCTCTTCTTTGAGGTGGAGGGAATGGTAGAGTCACTGGATGGATCGTAAATTTTCACTTCACTGTAGAGAATAAAAATGAGCATTTAAAACATTTCATATTTACATGTGGAAATGTTTCATCTGTGGAGGGGAGCAGTTTGTGACTAGTCACCTCTTGTGCTGGTATTTGTCTGCCTTTGCCATCGCTTTGCCTGTTCCACTGATTCTTCGGATCTGAGAAGAAAAAAAAAAAAAAATGGACGATCAGATGACCAGCAGAAAGAAAATCCAGAACAAATAGATCTGGGTCAGTATCTAAGTTGGTCGTCCTTCAGAAAGTGACTAGAACTCTGTCTAAACTAACTAGAACTACATAAAGTGTGTATCTACTGCCTCTAATTCTTACAGAAAATTAACATTTGCAGAATTTTTTGCATTCAGGACTGTGATTGCACCCAGAGTGGTTATTTATAATAAACCTCTGTTCTACTTACTCCCTTCTCCTCCAGCTGGCGCAGCCTGGCCTCCAGCTTGGCGCGGTTCTCTACTCCCATCTCTGCGTTCGTGTCCTCTCCCAGGGCATCATAACGAATAGCCAGGGCTGCTTTGGCTGCCAGCATTCTGGAGATCTGGACAGAAACAAACATGTTTATGTCTAACAATCAGACTGATGATCATTATCTAACTACACTTACTGCTCCTTCTGAACGTACCTTGCCCTTATTCTTGGCAGTGGTCTGGCCCACTAGGGAGGCGTGGTAGATGAGACCGTACTTGGGTGTGTCTTTGCGGGTCTTCAGGGCTCTGAACAGAGCTTTCTCTGCTCCGAGGATCTGCACTGTGGAAGCCGGATGCTTTGCCAGATTCAGCAAGGAACCTTAAAAACACGTCAAAAGACATGTGAACATAATGTTCTCACTAGTACCCGCCCACCGGGCCTCTTAACACAAGCTCAGATGAGGTAGTGACTTAAAAGCATCAGTCTTTTTCAGGAAAGTGACATAATGTCGTCATCATCACCGCTTGGCTGGTTTTCACACGGCCCCCCTCTCTGTGACTTACCTGCATGTGAGATGAGACGGGCGCCGACCAGCTCGCCCACCATGACTGTCAGGTTGGGGGCGATCGCCATCATTCGGTTCTTCAGGTAGTCGTACAGCTGAGTGCGGTAATCTGAAATCTCTATCACCTGTGGACAAAGAGATTGAACATTAGGAACTGCCTTCAGATAAATAAAGAGAAAATGGTTGCAATAGTAGTTTTTCTAGACTCAGAGTCATAAAATGTGACTGTTCAGATGAGGTAGTGACTGAAAACCCACATGATGTTTCAGGAAAAAGACAAAAGTCGTCATCATCACCACTGTCACTTAAGCTCTCCAATAGTGAAATGAAAAAGGGTGTCAAGTGTCGTCCATAACCAGGTGGACATATTAATAGACACAGGGACACGTACTTGATCACACAGATGCTTGATGTTGCCGATGTCCTGTTCGGACACTTCTGTTCCCATGGAGATCTCGGCGGCCAGCTTAACCTCGGCCTCGATTTCCTCTGGGAGAAGGTCTGACAGATCGGAGCCGGCCACGTTCGTGCGATCACCTGGAGAACCACAGACACAGTTAGCCAATCAGGACCTGATACTCTTACGCATCTATAGCCAAAGCTGGTTTAGGATGCATGACGTAAATTTGAATAAAAAAAACAAAACACACACACAGATTTCAGTTGACTCTTGTCATAAATGCATTTCACTTCTTACCAATTTTGCGGACAGCTTTGCAGTAAGCCAAGTTGTCTGTGATAACCTTTCCCAGCTCGGGAAAGTGCCATCCGTACCACTCCCTGCAGCGCATGATGTAGTTGTTAAGCTCCTTATCCAGGTCATCGAGGAGAGCTGAAGAACCATAAAACATAAACTTAACAGTTAATTGAGAAAATAAAATGATCCCATAATAAATATAAATCAGTTGCGGCCCCTTTCATTCAGAAATGTCGTTTAATGTTTTTACAAAAACTTACAGATGGCCTGCACGATCATAGTGTCCACTTTGTCTGGACTGAACTTCAGCTTGTAGCGGGATAAACTGGAGAACACAGAAAAACAGATTCATGACTTACTTGTATACAAATTATTTTTGATCTTAGTTTTGCCTGATGGTGCGGCCTCAGTGGTAGTGACGAATGCTGAGGAAAATCTACAGGAGGTTTCAGACAGCAAGTGTAATCATAGGCAGCAGTCGCTTTCACGCAACGCTGCATCTGTGTGAGGCGCGTACCTGTGAGCCAACCCCAGAGACATGGCGCTGATCTCTCTAGGGGGAAGTCCCGTGATGAGGCTCTCCATCTGGGTCCTGATGCCACGCATCAGTTCAGCCACTGCAGGGCTGTGGACGCAGGCCAGGTCCAGCTTTTCCTGAAAACCAACGCACGTTAGAGACACAACTCTTGCATACGATACTAAGCTACAGAATACTGATAGTGCACATGTTGGGGCCACTTACTTTAATAACACCGCCAAGTTTCAGATCACTGATGGCCAGCTGCTCGTGAGCCTCCTTCGCAACAACTTTCTTCAGCACTTTCTTCAAGCTCTTGCCAATTTTTCCCTCGGTGAGTGCAGTGGCAGCTGAGGGGCAGAGGATAAGAACACTGCGTTAAGCACACGCTCAAAACCAACAGAAAACAGTCTGTCCAAATCTGTTTGAAAAGACACATCTATCCTTATTCTCCACCATCTCTCTCCACGTTTGCATGTCTATGAGCCCTTGTACCTTGTACTGCATGTGTGTGTCTGGGTTAAAATGCATGTCAAAAAATAAAAAAAATAGAGTGAAAAAAGAATTTCCCCATTGAGGGATAAATAAAGTATATCTTCTTCTTCTTCTTCTTTACAATAGAAAAGTAGCCAGCTACCCTTCTTTCACCATCTGAACTACCTCCTAACATGACAAGACGTGGTCTCAGTGGTAGGGACGAATACTGTGTAATAGGGATGTAACGATACATTGTGACACGATTAAAATCGGTACAAATGCGTGACGACTCGCATCGGTTGACAGAAAAAATGAATCGCGATTCTTGGCGAATGCGAGAGAAGTAGGATATGTTCTTTTTCGTCTTTTTTTTAATTAGAAATAGGTTACGTTGTGGCTGCAGCTTCCACTGCCGCGTCTGCCTTTCTGTGTCACACACACACACACACACACATACACACACACCCCTACACACATGCGCAGTAGTGGTAATCGGCGTCAGGCCTGACTGTACTGTAAATGATACCATAACACAGACCCTCCAGGAATTCACGATGTTGCGATTTGCAACTTCAACGCAACTTCAGTGAATCCCCGTGAATTCGGGGGTGTTGCAATTTTAACCAATCACCGCAACTTCCGCGCAGTCTGCCCGGGGGATTAAACTCGGGTCAGGGACGGCCGCACGGTGCGGGAGGATCCCCTCGTGGGACCTCTCCCCGGCGCTGGCTGGCCCCCGCCGGGCGCATTTCCTCCGAGGTGGTGCGCCGCGACCGGCTCTGCGTTTACAGCGCCCGAACCTCGCCGTTTCCCGGGGCCGTGGACTCTGATTAAAGGGTTAATGAGCTATCATCTTGTTGTTTTTATTTTCAGTTAGCTCATACTTCAAGCTGTACAGTAATGGTCAGATCAGCTGCTTGCTGGCAGCCCTAATAAGAACACAAACTGCTTGAGAGTTTCTGTAAAGAGAGATTTTTTTCCTACAAATAAAAAGATAATTTTATTTGGTCATAATTTGTCTGTAGCTTATTTTGATTTTAAATAAATCGTGAAAAAATCGTATCGTGAACAAAAAATCGTGACTCGAATCGAGTCGTGAGTTGAGTGTATCGTTACATCCCTACTGTGGAATGCCTCATGTTTGAACCATTCAGGTGTGCAATAGTGCACAGGCACATGTGACGTTACCTGCTAAGGCCTCTGTCGTATCCTGAAACTTCTCAAAGTGCTTCAGCTTCACACTGGAACAAAGGACAAAACAAACAGTGAGGACACACACTCTATCCACCATAGGGATCATTGACAACTGGCCTGGTGGCATATGTACTAACTACTGAATGGTGCTTTGACTTACATCTTATTCGCCTTTTCGGGAGTTTCAAACTCCTTATACAGGCTGTCGACCTGTTGCAGTTTGGATTCATCGAGGACCTGAAATACAGCAGAAACTCATGAGTTAAAAAGAAATCTGAGCAGCAACTGAGGATAAAATATTTTAAAAACTGTAAAATCTTTCTATTCGTGGCATTTTCTAATATGATGCATTCACGTGCAGGGTTAATACTATAAGAGCACTGTCATTTACTTAACTTGAAATATGCACGTGAACGTGCACACGTGGTCACCAGGCCTTCAGACTGCTAACGTATGTTAGCTCGTGCATGGGCTAAGACACTCGTGCTCGGGCACTAACTAAACAATTACGCCTTCACATACTAGTGTACGAATTAAAATATTAGTTTAACTGTGTTCACTGTCAGTTACGGTAAAAAGAGCTGAACCAGCGTGGGCTGTGGAGAACTAGCCGCGCAGCTAACCAAGGCTAACTCAACAAGTAATGCGTGTTTTTTCTTAAAGTGACAGGGGGGAATAAAAGCAGAATACATACTTTGAATATCGCGTATCCAGCGGCGGTCTCGAATAACACGAGCATTTTGGCGGCAGCTCAGTTGCTTTATGAAGTTAAGAGCTCTCTAACCGGAGAGCCTTCACGTTTTTCTTTTCGTCAACGCCACCACGCGCCTGCTCCGAATGCGGCTGAAGCACACGCGGCGAGAGAGAGGGCGACGGGAAACGGCTGGGTTGCCAGATCCGTTCAGACGATATCACGCGATACCAGACGAGATTTAATCATTTTATTCATATTTTAAAGAAACTTCCAACTCGTTTTTGTTTCTTAGAGTAGTTAAACATTATCCCAATGCTGTTTACGTACGTAAATGTCTAAACACTGCGTAATTATGTTTAATTTCTTAAAAAATACAAGCAAAACGGATTTGGCGTGTTAAAACACACACACACGAATGCCGCTGGTTTGTGACACTTGACGCCAACTTAAATACATTTTGTAGTTTGGATGTTTTCCACACTTCTGATCTTGTTTCTGTTTCTTGCACCGCATTTGTCTAAAAGTGGGAAATAAATGCCACACGCGGGTTTCCTCTCCTCAACCTGGCAACCCACGAGCTTTACGTTAAAGTCCGCGAGAAGTTGTCGCGAGCATGCCGGTTTTAAAATATAATTAATTAATTAAAATAGCACATAGGACAAAGTTGAAATTGAACACAGTATGTGCAATCAAAGAAAAATTATGAATAAATAAAATTTAATATATTGTTAATATTTGTATTTTAACTCTTTTTACGAATTTCCGGTTCTCCCGGAAGTGACGGAGGTGTGTATAAACTACAGCAAAACATGCACATGTGAGAGCTGCGTGGTGAGGAACCAACGTTTACTTCAGCCAGGCTTCACTGTCCACGCCGGGAAACACTTCGTGCCGTGTAGTATGACTGAACCGGGACACTATCCTCCGCCGGACTTCGGCTGTCCCCCTCCGAACTCTATCCAGCACCAGCAGCAGCAGCAGCCCCGCAGCTCCAGCAGCTTCCACCCCAGCATGTGGAGCTGGTGCGAGACGCCGTCGGAGCCCAGCTGGGGCCACAGCGGTCAGGCGGGGTGGTATCAAGGGGAAGCTGCAGGGTTCGGTTCTCCAACAGGACGTGGAAACTATGGACCTAAACGTCCATACGGTGGGTTACTTGTATAGTTGTGTATTAGTGGCTGTCAACACAAAGTGTAATTGGAAAGAAATAGCAGATGTGTACATTGTATGCATCACCTGACTTTCCTTGAAATAATTATTTTGATAATTGATATAACATAAATAACTTCATCAGCCATAAGACAACCAGTCTTGGTGACTCAGTGTCATCCTACAGTTTTGAGGTCCAGATAGATAGATAGATAGATAGATAGATAGATAGATAGATAGACTTTATTTATCCCAAGCTGGGAAATTATAGTGCAGCAGCAGCATTACACCAAGTGACAACAAAGAATAAAAATATACTATAAAGCAAAATATACATAATAAAATATCAAAAAAGCAATAGTAAATATGATAAAATATAATATATTGTACAGGGGTATATACAGCAAGTTGGCAGTGTTGTTGGCAAAACACTGGATCCTAAATTTCTTATGCCACCATTTGGTTAAATGCATCTCTTGCAAGCCTCTTAATTTTGCAGTAGTGCACTGTAAGGTCTTTTTAAATTTTTACATGCAAATGCACTTTTTTTTTTTTTTTTAAGTTAATAACTTTTCCCAGCTCAGTTCCAGCCGTACCACTCCCTGCAGCGCTTCATGTAGTTGTTAAGCTCCTTATCCAAGTCATCCAGCACATGAAGACAAACATACTCAAAGTCATTTTGCATACTCGGATACATAACAGCAGACCTTAGATACCAGTACAGCAGTAAAAACACCATCAGTTCATCATCTTACAGTCCATTTCTAAGTTCCCCTTTAATAGTCATAAAGAATATACTGTCACATTATAATATATTAAAAAGTACTGATGTTTAATGTGTCATGCCTCTAACACCAGTCTTGTCTTCAGGTCAAAACTCTGGTCACGAGTGGCATCAAGGTGGACATAGAGGTGGAAGACAGAATTATGGACAACCCAACAACTATGGCAAGAATGTAACTATCTGTTCACCAGTTAAATCATGATCATGACCTTAGTAGTGTTTGTCATACAACAGCATTGTGCCTAGATTAAGCACAGGTATATGGTGGTCTGATGTGTCTATAACCCACAGCAGAAAAATAAGAAGGAACCGGAGTTTAGCCATTTTTGTGACACCTGTGACCGAGGCTTCAAAAACCAGGAGAAGTACGACGAGCATATTTCTCAACATGTCAAGGTAATTAAACAGATGTTATGCAGCGTATTTAGTGTCATTTCATGTCATTTGTGGAAATTGATCAGTATGCAAAACTCTCTCCATCAAATCTCTGTCACAGTGTTCTGTGCCCGACTGCAAATTCATGGCTCATGAAAAAATAGTCAACATCCACTGGAAAAATGTAAGTGAAACAACTCGCCCTGCATCTGAAACTTAAGCTCTCAGTGTTTTTTTTTGTGCTAATATCAGTGTTTTTATATTCTGACTGCAGAGCCATGCACCAGGAGCTAAAAGAATCAAGCTGGACACACCAGATGAGATTGCAAAATGGAGAGAAGAGAGGCGCAAGTCAGTATTCACAACCAGATCTACAGATACAGCTGGTGTCTACCTCCAATCAGCAACACATAATGATAGATTTTTGTAATTCATCTTTTTAGAAACTATCCAACACTTCACAACATTGACAAGAAGAGAAAAGTGATGGAGGTTCGGGAGGAGACTGGAGCAGTTCTAGAGACAGCTCAGTTTGGGTAAATGTCTTTCTTATTTTCTCCTTTATTGCAACCATAGACAACAATATATATCTATGTTTGTTTTTTTTTTGATGAGGCTCGAGCCAAACTTATCTAAATGTACTTTATTATTGTATTCCCAGACGAATGAGAGGCAGAGGCAGAGGACGGGGTCGAGGTCGAGGTCGTGGCTGGGGTAACAGAGGTTTCCATGGGCAACACCAACGAGGCCCTCGCCCATCAGACAGCAGCGCTACAGAGAGACCTCCACCCCTCACCCAGGGCTTCAGGGACGAGGATCCACTGGGAGTGCTGGCCAGCAGTGACCATGGTAACATGGACAGTATTCAAACCATCACCTGATGGTAGAACACAAAAGTAAAAGTAAGTGATATTGAAATGTGTTCCTCGTGTGCTTCCAGATTCTGACAGAGAGGACCCAGCTGCAGAGTCCAGGACCGGTGGACTAGTTGTGGCTCCGAAACAGATGAGCTCCGCTCTGGGCTCCCTGGTGGCCAACTATGGCTCCATGAGTGAGAGTGAAAGTGATGAAGAACCAGAGGGTAGGTTTAACCCATCAACCCATCAGGACCATCCTTTGTGAATTTACAAGCACAGATAATTTAAAGCTGCACTGAGTGGCTCAAAAAAACTGTACATTTTCCATGATTACCATTTTTCCTTGTGTTTCAGCCATCCCCATTCAGAGAGCCAAAGACCTTGTGAAAGAAAACCAGGCTCTCCTAAACACAATAATGCCAATCTCCCAGGACAGAGGACCCTTTAAAGGCCGGGAAACCTCTTCACAGGGTACAGGGGGTCAAAGAGTCCCACAGCATGATGCTGTTCAACACACACCCAACAGCGAAAGAGGAAGGAGAGGAAGAGGAGGCAGGGGAGGAAGGGGGGGACGGGGTGGTAGAGGAAGACACCAAGACACACCTCAGGCACGTCGTCCCACTCTGCTTGAGATGGTAAGGAGACACCTGAGATTATACAATGTTAATTTGTGTGAAATCAAACATACATTATCTACATAATGCATCTATTTTTCTTCTTCTCTGCTTAGTTACTGGCCCCAGATATCCGACATGAGAGGAACGTCCTCCTGCAATGTGTGCGCTATGTTGTCCGAAACGATTTCTTTGGCCTGGAGAACAGACCTCAGAACCAGCAGAGGATAAACGATAAACCCGCAGCAGCTATCAAAACTGGAGAACATGAAGGGAGGCGGGAAAAGCGATCAGAGGAACACAGGGGTGTGCCTCGGCCGGCCTCTCTGGTCGGTAGTCAGGAGGATTTAGAAACAAGTCAGGACCAGGGTTTGCAAAGGGAGCACGCATGTTCAGAACTGTCCAAGGACCCCGTGGACTCGGTAGCAAACACTGAGAAGGTTGCAGGAGATTTCATCCAAAACGGTGTAGAGACATCTGCCAAAGACTGCAACAGCCCGGATAAAACCACATCTAATCTTTATGATGATGAAATATGGGAGAGCCCTGGTGCTGTTATGTGAAACCCTATCAAATTAATAAAATGGATTAATCTTTTTGTTGTTTAGAACATAAAAGTGAGATTTTCGTCTTTCATACATTGATGTTAATAGTTTCTTCTGATCATTTTTTTATGTAATGTTAGTATAACTAACAATATCCAGTTATATTTTGTAACATATGTTGAAGAAAGATAATATTTTTTCCCCTTTGAAATAAACCACAAGTCTATTGATAATTTTATATTTTACGCTTGTTCATGATTCGCTCTGTTGAGCAATGTGTGGCCGCTGAGCTGGAAACTGAAAGGTCATGTGTAATGACAGGTCTTTATTATGTTACATCAGCAATAATTCAAATATTATACATAGTGCAGTGACAAAATGACACATTAAATGAGTGTTATGCCAGAACATTAAATTATAGATAGATCTATGAAGCAAATTACACAATGACAACCACTGAGAAAAACGCTGAGAGATATACAGACCCTTTCCAAAAAATTAGAATATCATAGAAAAGTGTACTTATTTCCATAATTCCATTAAAAAGGCCAGATTTCCTTGGTGCTTGCTGTCAGCTCTTCTTTGTTTTTGGGTCTGGTAGCCCTCATTTCCTCTTGATAATACCCCATAGATTCTCAATGGGGTTTAGGTCTGGCGAGTTGACTGGCCAGTCAAGCACTGTGATGGCATGGGATTAAACCAGGTTTTGGTGCTTCTGGCGGTATAGGCAGAGGCCGGGTCCTACGCTTCCTACGTTGGCTCAGGCTCAGAAGTGGCTTGACCCGAGGAACCCGACAGATGTAGCCCATCTCCGGGATGTGTCTGAATGTGGTGGTTTTTGAAGCTGTGACTCCCGCCTCATTTCACTCTTTCTGGATCTCTGCCAGATTCTTGAATCTTCTCTGTTTTATAATCTGCTGAAGTCCACGGTCATCTCTTATGCTGGTGCATCTTTTCCTGACACATTTTGCCCTTCCACTAGACTTTCCATTGATATGCTTGGACACAGCACTCTGTGAACAGCCAGCCTCCTTAGCTATGAACTTTTGTGGCTTACCCATCCTATGGAGGGTATCAATGATGGTCTTCTGGCCAGTTGTCAAGTCTGTCAGGTGCTTTGAGTTTAGTAGATGATTAGTGTGTGACACT
>NC_040029.1:1034831-1247331 GCF_000972845.2 Larimichthys crocea | reverse complement strand
GTGTTCAGGTTCACGTCATCTAACTCAGCCGAGGTGGTGCCTCCTGGTCTGTGTGTTGGTGGTTTGCTGGAGTTCACTCCAAAGGAGGAAGAGGAGGTCGGAGATGTCCTTCTGATCCATGTAGATGATTCAGAGACCATTGAAATCCCGCTCATGGGGTAAGCAGTCCAGAAATAAGCTGCTGTCTGGTAAATATATATCAGATTTAACACACATGGCATCTCTACATTTTTTTTTTTTCCAATCTAGATTCCCCAGGGTTTGTTCCCTCCTAATGGACTCAGTACTAGACTTTGGCTGCATTGCTGCCAGCAGTCAGGTGATCAGCAAACATCATGGTATAACCAATCAGGGATCAGCACCAGGTAAATCATGCATACCTCTCTTGGCCTGGTGATACTCAGGTATGAAATATACATTTTCCATGACACATCAAAGTTATTATTATTTTATCATTATTTTATTTAACTTTGACAATGAAATTCTTTTTTTTTTCTCAGAATCTGAATACAATCTTATTCAATAGATAAAATTCTTCAGTTAAAGTGAACAAAAATGAAATTAGGAATACATTTTGAACTCAAAAAGTCACAGGATGAATAATTAAAGCTGCTGCTACTTCATTCCTTCTCTTTTCCTCATTTATAACAGCTATTAAACATTATAAAAAATGTATAGTGATAGTTAATTTGTAACAATATTTAACTCTCCTTATGTCATTTTCTTATCAATACATTACATCTGGCAGCAAATGCATGGTTGACATGCATGAGAAAGAAATATTAATATATATAATATACACATTAGTGAGCATTTGGTAAAATGGCTCTATGATAATATGCATGTGTCTGTGTTTGTGTGCATTGAAGGTGTGTTCCATGTGCAGTACAAAGGAGACCCTGTAGTCAGACTCTCGCCCTGCAGCGGAGTCATAGCAGCTGGCGCCACCCAGTGGCTCAAAGTGGAACTGCTTACAGACAGGCCCAGGCGGATTGATGAGAAGGCTCTGTAAGAAAGGCTTCACACGCAGGATTTAGAGGCTAAATGCTAAGTCACATATTTAAGGTTTTAAGATTTTGAAAGAAACCAGAGAAGAAGTGTATTGGTTGAATCATTGCTTCATTTTATACTGGAACATTTACAGTCCAATGTGAAATTAGGCCTTGAGTAACCTCTCTACCTGAACTTCACCCTCTTTTTGTCTCAGGGTGAAACTGCAGAATCGCACCACTGTGGTTCTCAGTATCAGGGCTGAGGTGGTGACCCAGCGCCTTGAGGTCTTTGACCTGCAGGTGATGCACTGGTGCAAGTGGAATTCAGATATGACTTAACTGTGATACCTCTAAAGGGTGTTCATGTAAAGATGCTGTGTCATTTTCCAGGGGGCTCCACTGTCCTGTCTTTGGTTTGGACCTGTATACTTTGGGACATCCTGCGTGGAGAATGTGGTTCTGCAAAACAATGCACCCCAGGCATGTGACTGGGTCTGTCTGCTCCAAGAAACTACTGCTGGGACAGAGGCGGTGAGTGATGCCTTCGGGAAAAGTAGCTAGAGGCCAGTTGTTGTGAACTGAAAATGATACAAGACTTTGACTGTGTTGGCTGTGTAGGGAACATACCTGCAGAAGACTACAGATGCCGTCCTACTGGAGGGAATGAAGAAGTGCAGTCCAGCCAACCAAGACGTTTCTCAGGTCTTGATGTGTTTCCCTAAACAGGGTCAACTGGGACCGTATGGCAAAACCACTGTGACAGTACGCTTCAGCCCCATCTGCAAGAGGTACATTGTCTGTGTATGTGAGTGTGAGACTGTGTCATGCCCAATGGTCTAAGCATTAACATTAAAATAAAGATACGTCATTTCGAAATAAAAAAACGTTTCAAAATAAAAGACCGCTCGACTTAGACTGGGACTATAATAGAGGGGGACTTACTACTCTATCTACAGTTGGTAGGAGAAGAAGAAAATATTAAGTATTAAGTAATATTTTCTTCTTCTCCTACCAACTGTGGATGAAGTAGTAAGTCCCCCTTTATTATAGTCCCAGTCGAGCGGTCTTTTATTTTGAAACGTTTTTTTTATTTTGAAATGACCGTATTAAATAAAACAGAAATAACTAATTAATTCTTGTGCGGCCCGGTACTGATTGATCCACGGACCGGTACCGGTCCGCGGCCCGGGGGTTGGGGACCACTGCTATAGAGTGACATAATATCTCTTTCAGTGTAACTGAGGAGAAGAGATGTGATCATTCTCCCAGCCGGCAAGACTACTGTCTGTTCCTGCTGTTTGAGTCAGTAGGAAGCAGGCATGGCTTCACCCACCAGAATGGTACAACACACACACTCTGTAACAGCGCATAATACAGTTACTGTTTGAGCCAGCAGTTTATTTCTTGACTGATTAAATGCTAATTAAAGATAGATCACACTGATATTTTAATTCAAACAGTGTTTTCCTTGGTCTCTTAGGTAACAGCAGTGTGGAGCTGGCGGTGACGGGCTCTGGGCTGCCTGTGTCTCTGGTGCCCAGTTCCTCTCAGTTTGATTTCCTCACCTGTGTGACAGGACAACGCGTGGACCTGCTTTGTGTCCTGCACAACCTCTGCCCTAAACTTCCCGTCAACTTCCGCTTCCGCAAGTTAGTGCATTTCTCCACCAAGCCCTCCTCTGGCACCATCTTCCCTGGGCAATGCCAGGTAAGGCTGATGATGATTGATTGATTTGTTTAGAAATCCATATAGAGCAGTGAATATGGGAACTTATTCTCTCTGTTGTCTTCTCCAGGATGTAGTTTTGTCGTTCACTGCACGGCAGCAAGGGAGCTTCCAGGTGTGTCAGAAGCTGGACGTGTTAGGTTACGTCGCTCCGAAGGGTGGCAGTGCTGATGGAGATGTTACTGGACTTCAGCTTTGCAGCTTCCACACCATCACTCTACACCTGTCTGCTGTCTGCTGCAGCGAGACCACACACCCTGTGCCTAAACTGAATCCTGGTGAATATCGGAGGATTTAATCCAACAAAAAGACCAAAACCAACAATGTGTCTGTCTCTCAATGCCTTTATTTGTCCACCCTGTCTGTGGCTTTCTTTCTTCTAAAGACAGTAGAAAGGTAGTTTCATTTAAAAAGAGGCTTAGAAATTACACAAAACAGGATACATCCATTGTTGGTTTGGGTTTATTCGTGGGATTTCTTGACAGTAAGAAAAATATTATCATCAGACTTGTCCTTAAATGAGAAGATTCTTTTACCTACATTTGCTGCTTTACAGGCATCACTCCAGCAGTAACCAATCCAACCGGATCATGGCCTCATGTTCAGTCCAGCAAACTGTCTCATTGCCATAGGATGGCACGCGCTGCTGTTCTCTGCGCCAACAAAACACGGCTCCACGTACATCGCAGGGAGAAGAGTCAGATTGCTGAAGGGGAGGAGTTCCTGGCTTTTCCTAATGACCGAGCCACGAGCATCAGGCCTGCCTCTGCAAACAGACAGTACAGGTAGAGGTCAAAAAACACACTTCAACCAGCTGAGTGCAGATTGACATTTTCTCTTCATTCAACAGCTGAATCATTTGAAGCGTTGACTCTAGATTTATTTCATTTAGTTGCGTTAAAATGATCTCAGTTTAAAGATTCCACAGTTGCTGAAGTCTTCCTGTCTTTATCATACTCAGGACCATCTTCACTGGCGTGCACCGCTATCGCTATATTGATACTAACTATGCTTTGACTGAGGAAGAGGAGAAGCAGAGACAGCATCACCGACAGGTTTACGCAGACTTCATCAAACAGCTCAGAGAAACACGCCTACAGAAGGCGAAGGACAGGTAGGGTTTCTTATTAATATTCTGACCGTGGACCTAAAAGCCCAAGCTTCTTTTGTTTGTGCAGTTGGACAGTAAATAAAGTTAGACTGTTTGTGTTTTGTTGTTAGACAGCAGGAAAAAGTGGACGACAATGTGGATATTGGGATTGTTCCTTCCCAGGGGCTTATTCCGCCTGCACTCCACATCAGTGACCTGGAGAGCAATAAGATCACAGTGACTAAGCCAAACGACAGCTATGCTTGCTCAGCAACCAAACGCAGCTGCCAAGTGACATCCATCACCCGGAAGGTCAATAATCAGGTCAGATCAAAGGTGGTCCAAAGAAAGCACACATTTTAACACATTGAAATGGATCGAATGAGTCGAATTTCAATGCAAAATCAGAGGAACATTTTCTTTTTCAGCTGTCTCTCGATCTCTTGTGTTCTCTCCAGGTTTCAGAGGTAATGAATACAGTTCCCTCTACCAGCCAGGAGGTGGCAGACTGCAACAGGACTCTGACAGCTCAGGAGCTCTACCAAGTCAACATTGGTTAGATATTCAATTTAGAAGTGCTAAAGTCACTGTTTCTAATATTAGCTTGGGTACAAACTGTGAAATACAGCAAAACATGCTGTTAAAAATACCTAAGTGTGGAGGAATTGTTTTCATATGAAAAAAAACCCCTCACTCTTTCCTCATTAGGTCCATTGTTTGTGGACTTTGGAGAGGTGTGTGTGCAGTCGGTGTGTGTTCAGAAGCTGGAGCTGACCAATCATCTGTCAGTGTTCGTCTGGGTGCAGCTGGAGGTGGACTGCCCTGAGCTGCAGGGCTCCTCACCTCTCTCCCACGTCCTGCCACCGCACTCCCACAACACCCTTCCCCTGATGTTCCAAAGTAACAAGCTGGGTTCTTTCCACAGGTTGGTGGAGGAAGCAGCTCAACACACTTCTGTTACATGAAAATCATGTATTGTAGTTCAAGTGCAATATAACATCCTTCTTTCCAGACCCATATCCTACACTGTAAACCAGCAACACCCTGGTCAGATAGTGGTCCAGGCCCATGTTGTCCCCCTGGCTCTGGAGCTGTCCACGATCCTGCTGGTGCTACGCCCCACTCCTGCTTTGCTTGCCCAGTCAGGATACAGGAGCTCAGTTACCCTTCGAAACCAGCGTAACCATGCCGCAGAGTTCACATGGAGACCAGTAGTCACAGAGAATGGCATCCTGTTCTCCATTCGACCAGCTACAGGTGCTAAAAACACAGCTCAGTTTTAGTGTCCCCTGGTGTGAGTACCCATGTGACCATTTTCAAAGCCTTAATGTGAAGAACGTCACTTTGTCTTTCAGAGGCTTCATTGTTGATAGACATTTAAATGAATAGATTCATGTATTGAATTACAACTGATACAACAAACCACTCGCCTCACTCACCAGGTACAGTGGAGCCATTCAGTGAACTGGACTGTGAGGTGGTGTGGCATCCTTCCTTCTCCGCCCCTTCAGAGGGAGATTTTGACCTCTGTGTCCATGAGGGCAACTCCCAACGTCTTCACTGCGTCGCTAAGGTCTGGTCCAGACTAAGGAAGATTACTTTTTTCACAAAACTACAGATATATAAAGTCACACAAGCATTTTTTTTCTTACTTGTTGGAATAAGTCAGTGAATTTAAGCGAGACAAGTGATTTTAGGTCAAGATCTGGCTGTGTTATCAATATCTATGCACTTTAATGACCATTGAACTTGGAAAAATGTCAAACACAAGAAGAACCATGGATAGTATCAGAAAAAAGGAGAGAAGTGTAGACCTGAAACCTTTATTGGAAATCGTGTAATGTTTTCCAAAACACTTGAAAACCATTGAGCCTTCATATTTTCACCAAAATATAAACAATGTGTCAATCCTCACATAAAACTCTGTTGTTTGGGTTTGTTTGTGCACATTTGAGAACTAGACAGAGCTCGACCACTTGAGTATCAAATGTACTATTGAAGACCTGCTGTAATAGGTTTTTAGCTGTGGTCAGATTGAATCCATGGAGGCTACAACTGATTCTAATGAGTTCTCACAGCAGTATTGAGATATCAGAACATCCATAACAACTCTTTATGTCACTCCTGTAACATTACTGAAAGTCCCCTTCTTAAATTGTGGGACGTGCAATGTGACAACAACATGAATTCACCTTGAGGTGGCTCAAGACAGCCGCAATTAATGTTAATAGCGAAAAGATTTCCAACAATCTCAAAACGTCAATGATAAATGAAATGAAATAAATGATCAAATACCTATTTTCAACAATCATACAAGGCCAAATCCATCAAAGAAGCAGGTATCGATTTTTGCTCTGACAGCAGCCTCAGTAGACCAGATCACAGTCCAGCAACAAGAAGTGTTATGTTTTAAGTAAGGCTTGTGACTTTTATGCTTTCTGCAGTGGAAAAACTCACACTTGCTGTTCAGTGTCATCATTACTGCCATCGCTCTCTCACCGAGTCATACATATATACCTGTTCTCTGGGGGGACTGTGGGACATCTGTGACTAGACGAGAATTAGACAAGGCAGGAGGCAGTGTGGTTACACGACAAATGTGGAATAAAATACTATGGATTGAATATCACTGAACATTGATTTATAATGTCAAGAGAATTTTGCTTCTCTTCTTCAGGTTGGATCCACCGCTGTCCAGCTGGCAGAGAAACAGGTTTTTTTTGGATCAGTGCCTCTCAACATGCCTTCTATGAGAACTGCAGTCTTGCACAACACCGGACAGAATCATGCCTACTACCAGGTACACACACACACACACACACACACACACACACACACACACAGATACTTGAACGCACCAATCAAGAAACATGGCCACTCTGTTTTTGTACTCTGCAGGTGATGGATGTTTGTCCTTTGCCAGGCATGGTGGTGGGTACACCTGAGGGGGTGGTGCCAAGCGGGGGCCAAGCTGTGCTCAAGATCCACTTCAACCCTGAGTCTCTCATCAAGTTTGACACCACAATTGAGGTGAGCGAGAGAGACAGAAGAGGAGCGAGGGCTCTTCATTTTGACATTGTGATGATTCGTCTATATGTGTGTGTGTGTGTAGTAAATAAAAAGAGAATTTGATGCACGCTGAGCATGTGTTTGTATTACAGATAGCTCTGAGGAACATGAAGTCCATTGAGCTCAGAGTGGGTGGATCAGTGGAGCCTCCGGATGTAGACATCAACGTGGTGAGTTTCTGTGCGTGTGCATTGACATTAAGTTTATGTGCACACTGTTTTTTTCTGTATCAGTGAAGGAGTGACTAACCACAGCAATAAACATGGTCAGAGGAAAGGAGATTCATAAAAAGAAAATAACGCAACAGTTTCTCAGCATGAAAGCATTTATTGGCTCATTTTATTTACAGGCTTACAGCACACACACACACACACACACACACACACACACACACAGTCTGCTGCTGTGTGTATGCTGTGTTCTATGTAGTAACAGGAAACAGGCCAACTATGACTGTAAGGACTGACATGTGCACTTGGATGAATGTACAAGAAGTGGACAAATAAACCAATAAAGACAATGAACAATTAGCAGCAATATGTGCACTATCACTACTTAACAATTGCAGTCTATCAGTCTTATTGTCATAACAGCAGCAGTCGTCTAAGAAGGGTTTTATGCTTCAGTAAAGAAATAAATAGATGATAATTCTGCCTTCTGTTTGTTGATATTGTTTTTTGTTTTGTCCTGAAGGACAGATCTTCTGTCATCTTCCTCTTTTGTCTTTCTAACGAGAACCACAGCGGGAATAGGCTTTTAGCATTATTTTGTTTTTATCCTCCACAGTATAATTGTACATCACGACTGGGTGAACGTAGTCGTGTAATCAGCTTTATTATTGTCAAATAAATCAATCTATATTTTGCTCCATGCTTCAAGTGCAGTCAATATGATGAACAAACCGTTCATCAAATTGACTGCGCTCGGTACAAAGGATCCATTTGTAAATAATAATAAGAAGAGCAAGTAAATTTAATTTGAAGCACCTTTCACATAACCCAAGGACACTTTCCATCAAGAAAACAAGCCCCCCAAAAAAAGGAAAGGTTTCCAAACAGCACTGGGCTCAGCATTGCATATTGAAAGGGGTGGAGGGGTGGAGGTGTGGAGGGGATCAGAGTGGGTTCTTGGCATATTGAAGTCTGTCCGGGGCTTTATGGGCAGCCTAGTTAGAGTCATGGCTGGAGTCCGGAGATGCTCCTCAGATGGAAGAAAGTAGATTTGGTCTCTGAAAGATCTGTTTGTAGGTCAAAGTATATTTGATGTCATCCTATTTTTTTTGGCAGGAAAGCAATTATTTTTGTTTACCAGAGGTGGTCTATAGCATTATTCAAAAGACATATTACAAAGTATTATTTGCCACTGTTTACACAGGATACTATACTGACTAAGATGCTTTCTCAGGCTGGTGTACACTTTTGACTGATTCCAAACTCAGACTGGCTTTCTTAAAGTCAATATGTGATATTTTATTGAAATTCAGTTTGTTCCAAAGAAGAAAACCTAACAAAATATAAATATCAACTATCCAACCAGGAGTAAGGCCATGCTTAAATGTTAGAAAAGCACTAGCTTTTACTGCAAAACTATTATATAAATCCTGAAGTGTGTGTGTGTGTGTGGGTGATCGAGCTCTGTGCATTTCTTTGATGTATAAAGGACATGGAAATCCTACACACATACTGTGCTGCAGAACCTCTAAAATGTATTCTATAGCTCAGTTTGTGCGATTTGCTCCATACTTTGCACTCTGGCCTTGCACACAGGCACTCTGCTGTAAATGCCAGCATTACCTGTTGTCCTTCTGTGTTCTAGTCCTTGATAATTTCCATGATTTAATAAAAATATATTCTTGTTACTTGGCTATGATCGTCAGCTTGAACCACATTTCAAGCCAATACTTAGCTGCTGCCGTTATGAATTTTTTTTTTGTGACTAACTTTTTGCCAGTTTTTCACACCACTTAAACACCTGACTGACACACAGTATAAATGCAAGATCAGAAGAGAACAAATAGACATAGAGGAAGAAAAAAGGATGGAATTCATCCACCCACACAGCCCCAAGCAAACCACGTTGTCACTTAACAATATAAACATAATTAAACGAGCAGCTGTCTTAATAGCAGCAGTTGCCTCATTTCTAAAACTATTGTGGAAAGAGGACGCCCACTGTCAAATACATAATCTCTGCAGAGGTGTCATCTTCATTTTCTTAACTGCAGTCATGCCAGAAAAGGACCTTCTTTTGACATCTTGACAGATTCAGAAGGAACTCATCACTCAACAGCACAGTGCTTGGCAGACATGTCATATGAACCAATGACACAAGATAATATATTAACCACTTTCCGCTCAAATATGTGCCAATAGATTGTTAATAGCAAAGGGAGTGTATTGTAATAATAATTTAAATTTACATCACACAGAGGAACAATATTCCCATGCAATTTCTGTTGCATGATTGTTAATAAAAAGTGAAGTTATAGCTTCAATTGCTCAATTCTTGGTAAGCCGGCAGATAATTGTCCTTTATAATAACTGAAAGGTAGTGTATTCTAATTTATTCCCATTTACACATACAGCAGTCTGTTAATGGCATGATGTTATGGTATCAGTGCTAGAATGTAATGGCTGTATCTTGAGTTGGCTTGATTTTGTGCTGGTGGAGCCCGGGGCGCTCCAGTCTGAAAAGGATTTCTGGATAATTTCCACAGTTTTATAATTCCTAATCTCCACAGAGATGATTATACCTTGGCTCATACATGTGGAAAGTAAAAAATGGTAGGAAAGTCATGATGTAAAAAATGTCAGACTTTGTGTTTAAAGTGTGCGTGTGTGTGTCTTTGGAAACAGCGGGGGTTGCACCTTTGAAATGGAGACAAGGATCTTCTGCTTTTTGTATGTCTCCAGTCGTTGAAAGCAGAAATGTATTCTTTCTCTTTAATTCTTACTTGCTGTAGCCGTTGAGGTGCCGAACTAAGTTTCCTTGCCAGCACATAATTCTTTTCGAAACTTCACCAGTGAAGTTTGAATAAGTTCTTTCACTCAAACTTAAAAGATGAAAGGAATTCAGAAATTCAGCTTGACTCCCTCTCAAAGCACAATGAAAGGTACCAATTAAGTCTTTTCTGTATATTTGTATAGTTGCTTACTCTGCTGAAATGGTAAATGATTGGATGATTAAATGTCTGGGCAAGACAACTGGAATGGCGATTATTGATTTCATTCGTCCTGATGGAGTGAAAATGCTTTGTTCTTTATAATACATGCAATTTTCCAAGTTTCACTTTCTTTCTTTATGTTGATCCACCTTTGAGATGACTCTTCCTCTCTCACGCATTTGTTTTAATATCTCCCTCCCTCTTTTCAGTCCCAGTTTCAGTTTTACAGTGTCCATGCTGGTTCTCAGCAAGCCATACCGTTCATTCTGACAAACCGGTCATCGGCCGCAGCCCAGGTCACCTTCGACCTGTCTGAATACACAGACTTCTCTTTGAAGCTCCCTCAGCCCTCATCGAGTATGTATTTACACACGTGATGCCGAATATCACGCAGTTGAAATGTTTTATTCATGCAAGACAGGATGTAGTGTCATTGCATTACTGCTGGCTGCAGCTAGAACAAAAGAGTTAACACCTTGTGCTTACTGAGTTTGGTGTGCTTTTGTTTCTATGCAGAGAAGGAGCCAGGTGTGAGCGTTGTAGAGCTTCAGGGCCACCAGGCCGTGGACTGTTCCCTCATCTTCTCCCCCACTCAGGTGAGATTTCGACCAAACATCTGCCAATAGATACAGCATCATCTAGACTGAGCAGATCAAGCTCAAGCACGTTTAGCATCTGTAGTTTGCTGCTCTCTAAGAGCCCTCTGAACAGCAATCTTCTTAGCAACTGTTACCAGGCACAGCAGGTCTGTCAAGTTTCAGATTTCTCCAAGCAGCGAAATAGTATTCTTGGGTGAGAGTGATGCAAGTTTGCAAGGTGGATCTTGCTGTACTGGAATGTGAGACTTTATGAAGAGTAAATGCAGTGTCAGTGTAGGTGTCAGGTATGACCTTATATCTCAAGCAGCTGATAATTAAAACAGTAGCAGGTGGCAGCAGAGGTGCTGGAGTTAACTTTTATTTCATCTCAAGTGTTTGGGACACGATATCTTTTACATTTAGATTCAACCATAGTAACCTATGTGATTGTTGATTCAGGTTGACATTATATGTCATTTAGTGTAACAACAGTAGCTAAAGAGGCTGGGGCTTAGTGAACGCTCAATGACCTTGTCCCTTCTCATCTTAAGCTTATGCTTGTATTAGTCTGACATTAAAATATCAAAGGAAAAGAAAAAAGACAAGGAAATGTCTTGTTGCAGGTGGCCAGTTATGACTTTGACTTGCCACTGATGGTCAACGGAGTGAGATGGCCTCCTGCCTCTCTGTCTCATTTATCCCCACCGTCCTCCTCCTCCACGTCCTCCTCCTTCTTGTCAGCTGGCAGCAGGAAGCATGTCGTCAAACCTCTTCCCCAGTCTGTCACCATGGTGACATCCCAGTCACCGTGCATACAGGCCACAGGTGGGGTCATTAATGTGGAGTCGTGTGTGTGTGTGTGTGTGTTAGTGAGTGAGTGATATCTATATTTGAAACTGAAGCATTGAACGTGCACAGAACAAATTTCACACATGACACATGGTTCATGTAGCTGAATGTCTGCTGTTTTTAAAATGTTAGTGCTGTGCGCCCCACTGGAAATATCCCCGTCCAGCCTTGAATTCAGCGTGGAACCTTTGACACCACCGTCTGATGCTCACACTAAGGTATCGTTTTCTTGTCTCCCTTCCTTTTTTTGTCTTACTTCTACCTGTCGTCCTCCCACTTTACATCTGTCACCGCTTTCTGACAAATAAAATAGTTGACTGTTTCCTTATCTTTTGTGTTCCTGCTGTCCGTTGTTGTCTTGTTCTGTCACACACAGACAGTGGAGCTGACAGCAGTGTGTGCAGACAGTGTGTTCTGGCGTAGTGGCACCAGGGAGCATGTAAACTGGTGGTTTGACTGCAGTGCAACAGCAGTACCAACAGAGGACAGAAGAGAGGGGGAGCTTTGTACGGTATCTCCATCATCAGGCAGTCTGGGGCCCGGCCAGTCCATCTGCTTGGTGGTCAGCATCAGCCCTGAGGCTATCAGAACAGGTGAGGAGTGATGGGAAACACACACACACACACACACACACACACACACACACACACACAAACACACATATTATGATGGATTACTTTATTTCTCACTACCTTCCCCTCCCTCACACACACACAGTCATGTCATTGAAATTATAGTTGTTCTCTTCCACACAGGCTCAGATCACACCATCACACATCTGGAGAAAAACCAGATAATGCACAACACAACATATAACAGCATATATCACTGCTTAATAGAGTGTAACCTCCCTCAGAATATAATTTCACATAACTAACTCTAAATTAAAATAATGCTCAGTGAAAGAATGGCTCATGTAGCTTTGACCATTAAATCATGGGGACTTAATAATCTTTAGTGATGGACCATAAACAAGGAATTATATTTCACCCTGAGACCAAACCACTTAAGGCAGTACTTAATCTTGTCAAGCTGAGAGCCACCAGAAACAGGCCACTGATGCTTTTTTTCAGTTTGAGAAAGAATGCTTTAATTTTTCAGTGTGCTAGGTCATTGGTTCTCAACCTGGGGTTCCCACTCGGGATCACAAGGCTTCTTGATTTTAAGGGGCGTTGGAGAACTTAAAAAAAAAAATAGATAAAAATACAGTTGGCCTATATCTTAGAATAAATGTGGATTATTATTTCAGATAAAGTAAAAAAACAACACCTGAACAGAAGTCGTATTCACAGAATCTTTACTCAACAACCAAAGAGCTGTTGGCATAATAAATAGGATCAACTAAGAACACTCAAAAGAAGCCGATTTAGTATGTATGATTGTTAATACATGAAGAAAAATGCACAATGCAGAAAGGAAAGGAAAATTCATCCTGCTCAAATTGTTTTACACAAAGTTAATTCACTTATTTCATTCACTATTTAAATGTACAGTTCATCAGTTGTCCTGTACTGTTGTTGTTATGCATTGATTATAATATGAGTAATCTATAAAATATGTGGTCATCAGTACTCAATGATAGAAAAGGGGTCCCTTAATAAAAAGGTTGGGAATCATTATTCATATATAGAATATAGCCATTAAAACTGTCTGTGTGGAGTCTCATCAGACCCTTTCTTTGGATTGGAAAGAACCCTAAATGTTTTAGAAACATTTTTATACACACAGAACATTGCAGGCTCTTATAGCTTACCCAGATATATTGTATACAGTTTCGCATCAATCCTTGTCTCTCTAAATATGTACAATGAAGGCACTGAGTGCAAAGGTCCGTTGAACTGTACTTTCATGGACCCAGTTGTAGTCAAGTGCATCTGGGGTGTGCAATGCACACTCTTAGTGTTTTCATGGACAGTGTTTTCCCATTTAAACACAGGGCGCTCCACACTATGACACACTGACAGTATTGGGAAGGCTGCAGAGAGTTCTCCCCGGAGGACGTTTATTGCTGTTTGCTATGTGCAGAGTTTCAAATATTAATACAGCAGCTCAAATGTACTGCCAAGAGCAGATGATGATGAAATTGAATTCACTTTTCTGGACATATTGAGGATGCCACTTGACATTTCTGACTGTTTTACATGCAGAAATAATTGCCGACAGTCTGGCAACAGAGTAGTTGCCTGCTTAATCATATTGTGACATAAACGATCTCTATCGTATTATGTTGGTGATCACAGACACACGTATACCTGGATTAACATGCCGAGCTTCAGATGACAGACTCATTAAAAAGAAGACAACATGCTAGAAGATGACATAAAGAGATGAGTGGCAGAAATGGACGGTCCTGGGGAAGTTTTAGGGGAGAGAGAAGTTTTTAAATGATCTTTTAAATGATGATTTTTCATGGAACTGTGTGAACCATTTTCAGCCTGTCACTACCCAACACGCCTGTGGATTAGCAGGAAAAACTGTGGAATAATTAATTATAACGACGCGTTTGATGTGCACATATGCAGTCTGGTGCCTGTTGCACCCAATTTAACCAGCGGCTCTGCTGTGCGTGATTGTGAAAGTGCAACATCACTCCAGTTTGAGACTGCAGATGGATGAGATACATGCTGCCTTCAGAGAACCCGACAGTGAATATGTAAATGAAGAATATGTCACATTTATATAACATCCAGACGAGATTTGTATGACAGTATTCAGGCAGACCAGGAGACTACTGCCCTGTAACGTCATCACAGGGACTATGTGCATCGATAACTCCACCTTTAGTCTCCACTGACTGACCCGTGTGTTGAATGTTTTTTCCTAGGCTCTGGAAGAGTGACCAAACTGTCCATCCCTCTTTACTTGGGAGACAGAGGAGGGGAGGGAATGGAAGGAGAAGAGAGACATCAACCCTACCGAGAGCTGTCTGTCACTATTACTCTCCAGTTTCCTTCTATCACCATCCACCCCCCTCAAATCCTTCTTACACCGGTACCCCTGGAAACCGTTGCAACAGCAACGCTCACCCTGCTCGCCTCAGGATATCCCAGGTTAAATTACACACATACACACACACACATATTCACATACAGTGTTTTCTATTCACTGCAGGCCAATAACTGTTCTAGTAACTGTTAGATTTCATGAATGTCTCACTTTTCATTATTTGCATCATGACACATGGACATCTGCTTCACAATCACAGTTGTCGTTGTCAGCTTTTCGGATAAGCCGAGCAATAACGATGATGGATACTTATTGTATTTACATTTTTCTAGCTTGTGGCAATTTACCAGCTGCGTTGAGCCATCGGAGTTAAATGAGTGCGGAGGAAACACTGCCACCCACACAAACTGACAACATTATTCATTCCTGTGGGATTTTTATCAGTCAAGCCAGGACTCATTAACTGGCAGGACCGCACTCATGTTGGATTCCGCTTACATTGTAAGCCCATAAGATAATCCACATTCCTCTGTGGTTTACACTGACATCAATCTGACTGCAGTATTACAGTTTTGGCAGCATTTTCTGACCCACATCCCTGTGACTGAACTGAGGAACAGGCCCCATTTACACGCTATAATATCTACATAAAACGATACAAAAATTACGGTCCGTTTTTTGGGCCACGGTTTCGTTACGGTTTCAGTATGTGTGCGTAAAGAAAACTATTTTTTAATTCTCTCTTTATTTTGCTTGTCAGCAAAAACTGTAAACATACCAGCATCACTGGTGTACTGAATAATATAACAAGTAAACAGTTTCTAAACTTTAAAATGGTCTTAGCCTTTGACTACTTGTATACACTATACAGTAGTAATAAAATATGTATAAAAAATGAAAACATACAAAAATTTAAACACACTTTCAATTCCCTTTTAGCCTTGACTCTTGTTATACGCTATACAGTAGTATAAAAAGAGAGGTAAACAATTCCAAAAGAAAAGGTGAACTTTTATCGTTAAATTGTTGCCAAATGCAGTCTGGGGGAAACAAAAGCTTTGCCTATTTTAAATGAACATAAAAATGCTTCAGTATAGCTGTTATCTGTGGTGACTGGTATGGTCATATTTGGCCACTCCAATTTCCACTCAGTCACGACATTGCTCAATTCCTCTGCCAAGTGCGCACTTGTTTGGGTTTCATACAGGGGCCGAGTCTGCAAGGCAAGGCAAGTTTATTTGTATAGCACAATTCGTACACAAGGCAATTCATAGTGCTTTACAGAGGCAAGGAAAAACATTTGACATTAAGAAATGAAAAATTAAAAAGAGAAGAAAATGTAATTAAAAACATCAGAATGTCATTTAAAATCATTTAAACAGCAAATTTGAAAACAATTTAAAACATTAAACGAATCACTGGATTATGATTACAAATTCTTTAAAAGTTCTTTAAAAGAGCTCAGCCATAAGCACGTGAAAATAGAAAAGTTTTTAACCTGGATTTAAAAGTGCTCAGAGTTGGGGCTGATTTCAGTCCTGCTGGTAGTTTGTTCCAGTTGTGAGCAGCATAACTGCTAAATGCTGCTTCACCGTGTCTGGTTTGAACTCTGTGCTCCACTATCTGACCTGAGTCAGTAGATCTCAGAGCCCTACTGGGTCTATGTTCTACTAACATTTCGTTTATGTATTATGGGCCTAAACCATTCAGTGATTTGTAAACTAGTAGCAGAACTTTAAAATCTATTCTGTGGCTAACTGGGAGCCAGTGTAAGGACTTAAGAACTGGGGTGATGTGTTCTGATCTCTTTGTTCTGGTCAGAACTCGAGCTGCTGCGTTCTGAATGAGCTGCAGCTGTTTGATACTTTTTTGGGGGAGTCCAGTCAAAAGACCATTACAGTAGTCAAGTCTACTGGAGATGAAAGCATGGATCAGCTTCTCCTGATCTGTTTGGGACATAAAGCCCTTAACTCTGGATATGTTCTTGAGTTGGTAGAAGGCTGTTTTGGTGACTGATTTTATGTGACTGTACTGTGCTCTTTATCTGCAAATCCGACATATAGTCACATATAGACCGTCACCGTCAGGTAACTCTCTGTTGCCCGGGAAGTCCAACTATCTGTGGTCAGTGCAAGGCTTTGTGTTCGAGCCAAATCATTTTCAATGGCTTTGCGCGCTTTGTCGTAGAGGTTGGAATTACAACGTCGCTGAAATGTGTACAGGCATAACATAACGCGGGTCGAGCTTTTTCATTAGATGATGAAACCGCACATATTCGACCACAGAAAAGGGCTGAAAATCTTTAATAATAAATGCTCCCACTGCACGGGTTCTTTTCTTGTGTTTGTGGCACTGTAGGTCTGTTTAAAAGCACTCTGAATAGACAGTTGTTTCGCTGGTGTTACCTTTTGTTGGACTGTCCTGTGTTATATCAGGATGCTTACACTGGAGATGCTTGGTCATATTACTCGTGTTACCTTTTGAGTATGGGGCATGTTTCAAACAACGTTTGCAGAGAGTAAAATTCCTGTCGACAGTTTTCACTCCCTCGTCGTTGTATTCAACAGCAAACCCCGAAATAAACCCACACCGGAGATTTGAATGAAGCCGGTGCTTCTTCAAACGTCGGTCTCTCTACTCCTCCGCTAGTGCCAACACTGGCCATGTCTCCGTTTCCTTTTTTCAGCTTCTGTGTGTGAGCTGCACTTTGAACTCGACTCCAGTTACAACAGTGCCTGGGTGGAGGCACGACAGTGATTGGACATTACCTCACGGGGGAGGGCTTTTCACCTGCCTGTACAGACACACACACACACACACACCATAAGGGTGTACTGTCCTGTGCATAGCGGACCGAACGGTTCAATATTTTACCATCCCTTGTGGTCAGGAGACAGGATTCTGACTGGGACCAGAAATATGTAATTGAAGCACAGAGAAATACTGTATATACGGTGATATTTCCTGGTCAATTCTGATAATAATAATGTACCCCATTAGTCTATATGTATCTATTTAAACACCTATTTTGGATGAGTTCAAATGTGCATTCTTGATCTTACAGACAGTAGTTGAACTCATCGCAGGGTCCACTTTGCAGCAAACATCCATCAAGATCCATTTAGTATCTTTTTGTGGAGCTATTGATTATATCTCATGTTGATGTCATTATGTCGTATCAGACATTAAATCACATTAAAATCTAGTTTGGATGTTGTCTCTATCTGAGATGTTCTTCTTTTACATTTCCTCTGTCCTGGTTTGCAGTGGAACCAGTTTATCAGCTGAAGTGGATGAGGTGAAAATGGAGGATGGGACGAAAATGCAGCCTGTTTCTGTCATCTTTCCAGATGGTCACAGCATCCCAGCCCAACAACAGCATCAGGTACAGCCCTGTACTATGAAAAAAGCCTGTAGGACCAAAACTGTTGTTCTTTCTTTGATGTCACATTGTCTAAAAGCTTTTTGCAAGAATTTGTACTATATTTGATTAAATGGAAGTTTGTAGCGTCAGAGGCGTTTTACCAAGAAAATAATGTGTGTTGGGGTGAACGTCACACCAATGCAACAGATTAGTGAATGCAGTTCATCCTTTTCTGGCTACGATTGTGTGTTTATCTGTATATTACTTTTTCCTGCTGTTAAATTCACATGTGGTCCGGATACCATCATGTCTATAAATTACATCTGCAACACAGGGCTCATGTCATGTCATGCCCTTGTCAGTTTTTCGAGATCTTGTAGCAGCGAAACCCAATTTTGTGCTTCCAGAGCTGTTACTGAATCTATCTACTGATCAGATGACACAAACTGAATTAACATGACATGTTAGATAAGTGTAACTGATTTCCTGGCTGGCAGTTTAACAGAAATGACAACATAATCTGTGAAATGACCCCGCTCTCCCACTGTCACAGAACAAAGAGGCTGGTGTGACCCCTCTAACCTGCAGTGTGTCCTTCTGCTGTGGCATCCCTCTGTCCCTCTGCACAACCATCACCTTCACTGACCACCTCCACAACAGGTGTCTAATTTCTCTTGTTTGAGTAACGCTAGATCAAAATTACAGTGGCCAGCTGTTTTAAAAATTACACTATATAACAGCTCTCTTTGACTCTGCCGTCCTCTCCCTCCAGGTTTAAGGTTAAGCTGTGTGCTCTTGCTGACAGCTGTTTGCTGACAGTCTGGCCCTTCATGGCTCTGCACCGCTCCGAACAACAGATAGTTCTAAAGACTGGTACTGTTTACTACACACAAGCACACATACATGATACAGTGCACACGGATGGGTATCCAAACTGTGTAAACATTATTTTAAGTTACAAAGATACAAAATATGTCCTATTACACACTGGAATCAATGTTCAGCTGTATAATATTCAATGTTTTCCTCTGTGTATCTTATTGGTTTGTGTGTGACTGTCATTTAGGCTCCACAGCTGTTGAGGCGATCCTTCAACACTATCACACACCAAGTCCCGCCCGTGGTCATACTTCATCCTCCTCCTCATCGTTCGATCACAACAGCTCAACAAACAAAAACTCAACCTCAGGTCAGAGACTGAAATGTATCATGTATGAGTGCATGATGTGTGTTAGTAATTATCTGAGTGTATATCGCAGCAGGAGTGTGTTTTCATGTACCGCACTGTGTGTGTATGTCCTCTTCAGACTCCTTTCCAAACAGTGACAGTGTGAGGACAGGCACCCCAGTCAATCTTGGTGTCCCAGAATTCCCTGCTGCCAATTCAGATGAAGGAGTGTATTACCAGAATGTGCTATTGGCTGTGGAGAGGTGGTTTAGCCTCTTTGGGTGGCCGAGTGGACCACACCCTATCTCTGTACCACACACACTCAGAAGGTACAAGAGATGTCGAATAGTTTAACATTTGGGTTATTCTTTAATGGATTGCTCCTGTTATAATGTCTGCCTCCTCTCTCTTTCCAGAGTTGTGTCAAAAATTCAAACGAATCGCTCCAGTGGACGGGCTTATCGAGTCATTCAAAATAAAGACTCCAGGTGAATTTTCAAGTACACTCGCTTTGAGCAGATACACAGGAATGTTTTTGTAGTTCTCAAATGAGTAGTGAGTAGTGAAAGCAGCTTTAGCAAACATCATGACAACATAACATTGGATGACATTGGAGTCTAGTCAACAACCATTATGAAACTAGGTAACTGAAAGAGTATTTGCACTTGAAAGCAGGTAAAGTACTGCTTTTATATGGAGATCGTAAGGATAAACAATACCTGTATTGTATTGTTGTGTCTAGATCTGTGGTGGACATGCTTCAACACCTGACTGGCAAACAGATTCCTGGTATTCCTCGCTGTCAGACGTTTTCCGCTGATTTAGACCAGCGCACCAATCAGCTGCTACAACAGCATGAAGCTACGCTCGCTTTTCTCAGGTAAGCCTTACACACATAGACACAGTGTTGAAATGCTGCTGACATTCTTTGACCCCCGACTAAGAACAGATGAAAAGGGCTCTGTGTTATGTTGCTATTCAGAGTGCAGGGAGCCTCCCTTTGTCACATCAGACCAGAGTACTTGCTAGACATGGAGGAGTTTAAACACTGGTGTTCTCTGCAGGTACGGACACACATGCACACCAGTTAAATTACATGTCCTCTATATTATTCTACCTATTAATCTTGCGCCGTGTGTGTTTCTCTTAGTCAGATGAACAAGAACATGGTCCGGATTACACTAGTGTTGATTATGAGTGTCTGAGCAAGCGGTCCTGGACTGACGTGCTGCTGCAGATATACAAGGTAAAAAAAAACTCTTCCTGTCTGACTAGTGTAAGGCGTCAATCTCATGTTAAAGACCAGTACTCAATATTCCTCCTCATGCTCAGGTGTTGGTGTTGTGTCACGTGCCAGAGCGCAGTCTGAAAACAACTCTGAACCTCAAAGATGTAGATGGAATCCTCCCTGTCAGCTCACAGCCACTGGCCAGTAATGTTTATTCATCCCAGGAGCTCCAGCTGCTCTTATGGCTAAACATGCACTACCAGAGCATGAGGAAGGTAGTGTGGAGAACAGGTAAGGCACACGTGTCATGTTGACCCTCTAAGTAGAACATCTTCTCTGGTAAAACAGTTGTGTCACATTAATTTAGGGAGGCACATTGTCTTAAACTTTCATACAAGATCAGGTTGAAACTTTTGAACCAATTTGGAGCTCATTAAATATAAGGTATTTTAAATTTCGGAGTCTACATATTTCTCATAATTTCCCTTCATTGTGTCATGCAGTGTTTGTGATCGGTGCAGCTATAATGTGTGCTTCTTCTGCTGAGTCTGTTTTAAACTGTTTATACTTTTCATTAAATGTTTGAATATTTTGCACACTTCATTACTTGTAAATTCAGGTGGACCTTTTGAAAGTATGTCTTTAATTCATGGAAGAGAATTTGATATCCTGCAGTCAGCCTTAATACATGCGCTGATTAATTGGTCATTTCTGCACGGTAATGGTTCACAGGTGGGGTCCCATCAGCACGCTGGATAGTGAATTTTGACCTGGACTTGACAGATGGACTGGTGCTAGCAGCTCTGCTTGCTGCCTACTGCCCTTACCTGGTCAGTGTGTGTGTGTGTGCATGTCTTGTTCTTTTTGTGTGGACCATCTTCAGTGTGTGAGCATCAGTGAGGGATGGTGGTTAATGTCTCTAAGTAGCATTGTGATTGATGCGATGAGGACACAATTAGTCCTGAACAAGATTAGGGAGCCTGTTATCACGCTAAGTACCATTTTTTTTGTGTATGTGTAAGATGTACAACTTTAAACATTTGATTTACAGAGCACATGTTGCTACTGAGAAATGGCTAACAAGCAACCAATTGGCAGATGAAGCAAAGAGATGATTAAGTTACAGATAAACCTTTTCTTGTTTTTTTTTAAACAACACCTATCTGCTTTGTTCCTCATTAGATCTGCAGCCACTTTCGAAGGATGTATGCCACGACTAGCAGCCCTGAGCAGATCCTTCACAACAACATCATAGTGTCCCAGGCCTTAAATGTGCTTTGTCTCAACATAGATATACAGGTAAATATGAAACTAGAAAGGTATTTCACATTGCAAGATCACCTGTTAAACCTGGCCTACTTCAGGAAATCTTATTTTCATAAAAAGGAGGTTAAAATCAGTGTGACCTAAGTAACTATGGAAACTCCTTATTCCACCAGACTAGCTTGGGTAGGTTAGTTTTCGGGTTAACTCCACCTCAGGTATAACAAGTGTCAATCAGGCAGTCACACACCCACTGGATACTGGCTTCACTTCACAGTGTTTGCCCCTTGGCCAGACTATATGCTTACAAACGCAGTTTTTGAGTACTCCATCGATTTAGCATTGCACTTTGCGTATAACCTTGCCAGACTCACAATAGACGATTAAAAAAAAAAAAAAAGTGGCAGAGTCGACGCAGCAAAACCAAGCCTCTCTAGCAGAGGGCCACAGAGGGCTGGTAAACTCCACACTTCCAGATATTTTTCATCTTCAAACTTGTAGTCTTCAGCACCATCCAATGTTAAACCAAATGACTTCACATGAGGGCATTCGTCACAGCTCCCTCTGGAGAAACAGAAGGCTTCTTACAACTTGTTCACATATGAATACATTAAATAGAGAAGGTGGACAAACAATAAGTTCACAGTGCTTCACAGTTGTTTACTGTTACTTTCAGCACTTGATATACATGATAAAAAATGGACTCTTACTATAATCATCAGTATGTTTGTGTGTGTTTCAGAGTCATTAACGCAACATTTCCTAAACCAGACTTGATACAATCATCAGATCTGAGTCTGCTTTATGAAACAACTCAATCTAGCTTTATTTTGTTAGACTAAATCAGCATAGATGTGCCTGTAATGAGATGATGATAATGAAAGGAGTCTGGATTTTCAGAGTAAATCGTTTATGAAATCTAATACACATTAATACCACCCACATTTTAAGTAAGTAAGCAATTACTTTGACAGAGAAATATTAGAGAATTACTGCATTCATTACCTTAATTAATTACCTCTTTAGCATAACTCGAGATGTTTAATATATCATGATGATTATGATAGAAATTTGGCGGCACTTTCTGTTCTTGTGTGTCCCTGTATCTGAGCGTGTGTTTGTGTCTGTGTGTGTGTCTGTGTGTGTTATGTTCAGCCCACAGATTTGTCAGACCCCAATCCAGTACAGATGTTAATGCTGTGTGTCCACCTGTATGAGAGGCTGCCTCAGTACTTGCCACTGCACCCCATATTACTCTCAGGAAGCCTGCACAGCACTTTCAGCAAACAAGTAACACACACACACACACACACACATACACACCTCACCGACATTGGTCTTAAAGACATTCAAATAAAAACGGTACTGCATGCCTTGTAAATCAAATTTATGAGCACTGTGAGACTGAAATGGTTTGGATAATAACTTCCTGGACACATAATGACACACACACACAGAAAACATTAACCAGATTATAGACGCATGCATTAATAAGATTATAGATGCACCCACACACACGCTAACAGGATTACAAACAGACAAATATATATTTGGGTAATGATCCACACTGTCAGGTTAAGCCACATTACAAGCCTAACAAAAACAGATGTCGGTTATATATTATATAATCAGTTATTGGTGTATTGTTTTCTGGCAGTAATATTCGACTGTTTGGCTGCTCGCCTGTGTTTATATGTGTGTGTGCGTGTGTGTGTGTGTGTGTGTTTGTTTGTTCTGCAGGTTCGTCTGAAAAGTGCCTCTGAAAATCCTGTTAAGTACCAGGCCTTACTTTTAGGAGATGATGCCCATCTCTTCTCCCTCCCTGAAGGATCTACTGTCACTGTTCCTCCTAAGTATGTTTTTTATCCAGAACATCAAGGTCACAGTGTCTCACACCACATAGGATTCTGTAAATACGTGTTAATTATAGTTTAGGGCCCAACGCATTTGATCTCAGAGTCATAACTCATTTATTCAGCGTGACTTGCACTTTCCAGGGATATTAATAGCTCAGTATATATCAATGCCCACAGTTAACTCACTGACTCCATGCAATCTACAATCTACCTCCACCCGCTTCACCCACCAAAACAGCATGAGAAGTGTAGTTCCAAAACTTAGAACAAGATTATCCCAAACAGAAGCAAAAAAAAAGAAAAGAAAAGAATCCAATAATAAATCATAGTCAAATAGATTAAGAAGGTGTAAACGGGACATGCAAGCAGAAAAAAAACAGTTTTAAAAACATTTAATTGTGATTTAATATCATAGTTTTCCCCAAAGGAAACAGGATTCAGCAAATCAAAGAACTTCTGCTAATAAGTGTTACAGCATGGACTTAAAGGATATGGAGAGAAGAGGAATTATTAAATGAATATAATAATATTGTGTTACATATTGATTTATCATTTAAAAATAACTATTGTAGAAGATTTTATTTTCTATGTATGAAGGATTTTGTTTCATGTAAAACTTAACAGTGGATGGCAGTTCATTCATTTAAGAAATTTGATTATTAAATCTGAAGATATCAATTCAATATTGGATATATATATATTTAAAAAAAGAAAAACCCTGTAAACACTAGTCTCTACAGACATGTAACCTGAATTCTTATTCTATGGCTCCGAGACCACCACTCCCTCATCTTTATTTAGTCCCCATGAGGGTCACTGTCTTCAAATCATTTCATCGTCTTTGAAGAGACTTTCAGATCTCTGACAGTTTATCCTAAAGATTGACCTTCATTCAGGAGAGAAATTACAGACTATCCTTGTGTGCCATAATTTATTCCCTTAGATTCAATAACGATTAGTGTATGATTAAAGTGTTCCTCTTTTTACGTAAATGATGGATCCAAACCTGCCAACGCACAACAGAGAAGGTCAACATCTTACAAGAATGTTTTGTATCCTTGAGCAAGTATTGCATTATACATAAAACTGGATGGATTGAGACTGAGGATTGCCTTGTCCTGGGTGACTAATTGAAATTTGCAATATTTCCAATATTGTTATGCAATGCACTAAAAATCAGCTCAGGACACATACAGTATATAATGAAGTATAAACAGGCACATTTCTCCAGGTGAAAGCATAAAACTTCAAAGTCTTGTGCAGTGAAGTTATAATCATGAAGCATGGGTGCGTGCCTCTGTAGTGTGAATTAACTATAAAAACTGGTATCGTTAGTGAAGAAGTGCTGTCTTTGCATCTGCGTTCTGGGCAGACCCGTGCCCTGCAAAGAAACGGAAAAATACGATGCAACTTCTTCATTTTTTCAGTTACTCGGAATCCAAGCTGAGTAAATTTAGTTTTGCCTTGAGACTAGCTCATTAAAATGTACCAGTTTTGGTCTCAAGTGAGACCTCTCTATAAAAATAGCCCATGTCCCAGTTTGAATCCCAAGCTTTACTCTCAGAAACGCTGTCTTTAAGGACAATGCCATTATGCCTTAAAATAGTCAAATTCTGCTGATTCATTACTATCATAACCTGAAAATGGGAGTTGAAACAATAAAATAAGTTCTAAAAGCACTGTGGAGAGAATTCTGGAGGCTAAATTATTCGAACGTTGTCTGTTGACTGGGGATTTTCACAGGGCGAGCACTGAACTGACCGTCCAGTTCAGCTGCTCCTTCATGCAGCCCATGGAGGCAGTCCTTCTGCTCATCTCCAGCTCTCCTTATGGCCTGCACAGCACCACTCTCGCCTTCCATCTGAAGACTCACGTCAGTCAAATCACCCCCACAGTAAGTATAATTAACTAAAGTGATGGACTGTGGCTTCAAGCCTCACTGACTGATTTGTTAATAGCTTGCTAACTGTCCGTCTGTCTGGCTGAATCACTCCTGGCATGCTGTGTCTAACACACATCAGCCATAGTTTGGAGTGTAGTGTGCTTCTGAAGGCTGATAACTAGATGACACACTGTCTGCCTCCAACTGTCTCCCCTGCCTTAGAGCACTGTCAAGTGTAAGTCTCCATGCTACCAGCTGAAAGTGATCCAAGTGCCCATAACTAACTCTTTCAACAAAGAAGGAACATTCAGGTAGGTGTTTACGTCTACGCACACATCCATGTACACAGATTGTGACTTAGGAATCTCCATTTGACATGATAGTAGAAGTTTTATAGGGTCTGTGCATCCAAATGACCAATAACATACAGTAGAATCTCTAGTTTGAATAGATTTAGTACAACGGAGGCGAATGAATTAGATTGTGTTTGCGGTGCTCACTGCACTGAGAAATTATATTTAAAAAATTCAACAGCAGTGCAGTTCTCCAGACAGAGACTCGGAACAGCGTGTATTTTTGTGCCCCGTTGTTGAATTCAAATCTCTCTGCTGTGCCTGTGTTTAGGGTGGTGCTGGTGGAGTCTCCATTAAACCCACTGGAGCCTGAAAAGAAAAAAGACAGCATCGTTCAACAGGCCTCCTCCAAGGCCAAGTAACACACACACACCGGTCACAGCACAGACAGCTAATACACACACACACACACGCACAGACACGCAAACTCAATCAAAGACACACTGTATTTCCACATAGTACACACACACAGTTAAAGGAATGGTTTGACAGCTCTCAGCTTTCCTGCTGAGAGTTGGATGAGAAGATCGATACCGCTCTCATATCTCACGTAAAGACTGGAAATTGGGGAAATTGGGAAAAACAGGTAGCACGCAGCTGTTTAAGATATTTCAGTCTTTCCATGCTAGCTGTACATGAAAGCAGCTCAGAGCTGATTTGAGAAAAAGACACGGTGTTCCTCCCACTAGTCACTGCGTCGGGAGGTGAGGTAAAGTACGTCGTTCCTCAGGAGAGTACTGGGTTGTCATTATGAGTAGCTGGTTGGTGTGCATCCATCACCAACTGAGACGTCTTCAAAGCCAAGCATTCCAGCTCCTCCTCCTAATCAGTAGTTGACTATGAGGACTGAGGTCATCTGTGGTGCACCTGAATCAGCTTGTGTAGTCTAATATATCCACCATATGACTGATTATGATGTTTCTATCCTCGGCCTCCCTCTTTCAGCTTAGAGAAGATGACTTCAGACAAGAGCTGTGAGGAGATGGAAGAGAAATGCTCAGATCTCAGTAAGTACAGACACACAAATTGCACACATGTTCTGAACTCTGTGCTGCCGTAATTACTGTTTAATACGACCTTTCTTCACGTCTGCTCGGTTATGGTCTGTATACTGAATGTTTGTGTTTGTGTGCGCTCCCAGATGGTGAAGACAACGAGTTTGTCTGTGCAGTGAGGAGTGTTTGTCTGAAGTCAGGCCAAGCAGACACTCTGAACATTCAGTACCTGCCCTTCTGCCCAGGCACCAAGTACTGTTCTGTGCTGCTAGTCTGCCCACAGGTCAGTGTGTGTGTGTGTGTGTGTGTGTCTGGCAATTTCCTGAAATTGCTGACAGATGTGAACTCTTACTGAAGATACGTTTCTAATTTCTCAAACTACAGAGGAAAGCAGTGCACACTCAATTAAATGAAAATGAATTGATGAAATCTTCATCCTGTTTGTGCAATTTGATGCCTGATAATCTCTGGCTCTGTTGAAGTAGTGCAATAAGATAAGATAGGATAAGACAGAGTTCATTATGGGAATGGCTTTTGGATCTATTTGATTATAGATGGTTTCCAAATATAGTGACCGTCATTTCTTCACAACCGTGTTTGTCTTGGTGTCCTTCTAGGTGGGAGACATGATCTACATGATAAAAGCCACAGCAGAGATGCCTTTTCCTTCACCTCTCTCTGCCAGGCCCAGTTCAAACATCGTCTCCATCCCCAACAACTCCGGTATGAAAACTATCACCTGAATGTTGGTCATAAAACATTTCAGAGCATCAGAGCATGATCCAAATAAATTCAGTGTTATCACAGCAGCTGTTTTTCCATGAATTAACCCACCACTCCACATCAACTAATCATTAAACATATGAATGCAAATATCTTTGTAATCTTATGTTATATATTTTGAGCATAATTTTGCTCAGTACAGATATTGTTTACTGTCATTTTCTCATCACGTTTGGTGGCAACATGAAAAGAGCACATCCAGTGTATTTATATCGAAAGGTGAATCAAACAATACAAACATTGATTTCTTTTCTCCCCCAGTAGACCCAGCTGTGTGTGTATCAGTACTAAGAATATGCTGCCAGATCGGGCAGTTGTGTGAGGAGGTAGTGCGTGTGCCGCTGATCAATATGGCCTGGGAGCAAGCTCTGGCCATCTGGGGTCAGAACAGCATGAATGCTGACGAACACAGGAGGCGAATACTGACACACACTTTGCACAGCAGCACCGTGAGAGCAACCACAGCTGCTCGCAAGCTCCTCAAACAACAGGTACACACACACACACACACACACACACACTCTGGACAGTGACTGTGAGATGTTTTCCTTGTTGTCCATTTTTGCTTGATGGTACCTCTTCTTCTTCTTCTTCTTCTTCTGTCTCCTGTTAGGCCATGCTGCTGAGAGGTGTTGAGCACAGTAAAGAAGTTGAATACAGTGTGGAGGTTTCTTTGCCACAGTACTTTGCCTTACCCAGTACTGTTACAATACCTATAAAAGAAGACACCAGCTTACCATGGGAGAATCCTGCAGGTACACACATAAATACCTGAATTCCAGTGTGACCAGGTCATACTTTATTTCTTCTCAGCACAGGACGAGACTCTTGTTTGTGTTTCAGTGGTAACTGAAGAACCTTCAAGATCAGGCAAATTAGACTGATGATTGATTTTGACATAATAAATAAATAATAGTGTTTAGGAGCAATTTTAACACACAAGGAACCAAAACCCTCAGAATATTTACAGCTTTCTGTCTACTGTGTGTGTTATGTCAGAAAGCTGCCAGAACCCCTGTGTTTTTCCTCTTGTTCACTTGTTTCACTCTCATCTCGAAAAAGCTTTCTAGCCAGGTTTATTTCTGACTTGTGCATTGATGTTTTTCCATCCCGGCCCCACCTGACCTTTTTGACCTTCTTGACCTTCTCTGCAGGTCAAGAAGCTGTCCTATTAAAGGTTGTTTGGATGTCTCCTTTGCGATACTGGTCTGGGAAAATCTTTCTGGGGCTGAAGGGATTTTTTTTGCAGTGATTGGGCACTAGGATACATTTGAGGCTTTACTGATAAGCGATCCATGATTATTAATAGTTAATAGCACGTAAGCAGCAACATTCAGCCCTACAAAAACTCTATTGCCATAGTAACAAAAACTTTGGAAAGTACTACCCGCAGAGACTCCTAGAACTTTTTTTTTTATTTTTATTTTTTTTTTTACAGGAAATGTATTTTGGAAACAGCGGAAACATTCCCCAAAAGTAAAAGTTCCTATGACTGAAATGCCCCAAGAGTTTCACATATTTTTATATCATCTACTTATGCAACTGTCGACTGCTTTGTCCACCTACTCCTGTCCCTGTATATCCTAATGCCTCTGTTCAACAGATTGTGGCTGTGTGGACATCCCATTAAGGTTCCAGGCTGACTCAGTAGGCCAATTCACATGTCAGGTGGTTCTGAGGTCTTGGTATGATACCAGGGTCTATATGCTGGAGGCACTGGTTGCTTCACAGGTAGATATGAGCTAAACCTGTAAATGGTGTATTAGTAAATGTGGGATTGATTGTGGGTTCCTGGGTTTTATGTTACAAATCTTGTTACCACAGAGAGAATCAGTCCACTTGGACTTCAGTTCACCAGCTCACCGTTCAGTCACGCAAGACATACCACTGGTGAGAGGCTACAGAGGCTGTGTGTGCTGCTTATTAAGGACTGAGTTAAAAGCATTGGATTAATTATGAATGATGAGTAATATTGCCTCCATAATAAGAAACTGATTAGACTGAATTTACAGAAACCTAAACACTGTTGCCAAAATGTTAAATAATGGTTGGTTGTGTGTCTCACAGCACAATGAGACCCACCGAGACTGGAAAATGCAAGCTGTGGTGTGTGGTGAAGGATTCTCCGGCCCAAAGGTTGTGAATGTGCCAGCAGGGACAAAAGCGTGCTACCCCCTCACCTTTCACCCATCTGCACAATGCATTGTCATGGTAATGATTTTATTGTTGTGGGTTTTTTGTTTCTTTCTTTCCATATGTCTTCTTTTGTCACATTCTTGCTTTTTAATTTGCTTGTTATACACTCCCGGATAGACCATGCAGTCTTTACCGTGTGCTGGTCTTGAGTTACTGTGTATTCACGGTGATTCAGCATCATCAACACTTAGGAGAAGGCCCACTCTGAAAATCTCCTGCTACCGATACTCATCCTCCAAGCCCTCATATTTGGCCTGTCTTCTCATTAGCCTCCTCCATTCCATCCTCTCAGGAAACAGTCAGCTCAAGTACGAGCACTTATCTCGATCAGCAGCACAGCAGCACACTATCTGGCCTGTGTCGCTGTTAAGATAATATCTGGGAATTGAAGCTTCCTCTGTGGCACAGCATCATCTTCCAGTGCTTTGCACGACAGATTTTTGTATTTTTTACTCCATCTGAGATTTCTCTTCACGAGAAACAGCTTTTCGATATCAGTGCCCGGAAATTTAGTTTGGTAGCTGATCCTTTAGAGTGATGAATGAACACTTCCCTTAATAAGAATACTGAACAGTACAAAGAAATGTTTTTTACATTCTTCAAGTAGTTAATTCATTTTCTCTCATTTATCTTACACATTTCCACAATAATTTATTAATAAATATACACATACATAACTAAATTGTTGTTAATAAACAAAGAAAATGACATAAAAAACATAATTTTTATACATTTACATTTTTTTTATCTGTATATCTACATACGGAGGGTGTTTTTACCACCTACACTGCATACAGACACACAAATATTACTGTATTTATTTTCCTTTAGTTAGTAAATGCCATATTTATTAGACTCCCAGAGGGGAAAATTCAGTTATTGCAGAAACACAAGGACAGAGTTAAGTACACATAAATAGAGAAAGTAAAAAATAAATAATAGCAGAACTATAATGAAAATAGAAAGAAAAAAAATGAAAGACAAAATTACGAGGTAAAGTGACAGTGGTGTGATTAATAGAAGCAGAGTCAGCACATATAGTAAATGTAAAACATGAATAAATGATACTTACTTAATATACAAATAAATAATAGCATGTAATAAGACATTATAACATATTGGATACATACCATAGTATATTGCGGGACATAAGATGGTCGGTCTGAGTGATGTCATAGTCTCTGGTCTGCTGTTGCTCGGTGTGATGGCAGCGGGCAAAAGTGAGCACCTGAAATGCTCATTTGCATCTGGGTGGAATAATCCGGCGCTGCCACAGCTTGTCATGACGGTGGGAGGGTGAGAGAAGTTCATGGTCCAGGATGGCTTTGATCTTGTCCTTCATCCTGCTCTCTGCCTTCAGGCTGTCTAGTTCAAGCCCGACCACAGAACTTGTCAAGTCTGCTGGCTTTGCCAGGCTTGATGCTTCTATCCCAGCACACCACGGCAAAGAACAGAGCACTGGCTACTTTAGACTGGTAAAAGATCTGGAGGAACCTGTTACACACACTGAAGGCTCCAAGTGTTCTCAGGAGGAACAGTCTGTTTCTTCAAGAGGCATTTGGTGTCTTTTCAGTTTTTTATTGGTTTGGATGGATGTTGATCTCGTCACGCAGTTCTCGTGAGGTCTTTCTTCGGTCCTTAAGACTGAGAATTTTGAGATCCTTCACTTGTCTGACTGAAAGTTTCTTTTTTCTACTTCTCCTCTTCTTCTGGTGTGAATTGGTGGCATCATGACGGTCTAAAGTGTGCACACAGTGCTTGGACTGCATCTCAAGACAGTAAAACAAGCTGAATCTCCTCATGATGGCTCTATCCAAGTGTTCTAATAATTTTGGCCACTACATGCCCTTAACTTTTTTAGGTTCCTAATCTAACTGCAGCTGTGTGCACTAGATCTATTTGATTGTGTTATTTCTTTGTATACATTTCCAATTGATCTTCTTAATATTTCTAATTGATCTTATATATTTCTAATCAATCTTGTTGTATATTTCTTGTGTAGGATCTATGCTTGAGAACTCAGACACTTTTTAACTTATTTTCTACTTGTTGTTAGTCCTTCTTGTTTTGATTATTTTTCCACAACTTCTCCCTAAGTTAATTTCTAATTTCTAAGTTATACTTGTTTTAGCCCTTTCTAAACTTCACTGAAGGTACAACAGATTTAATAAGACATTGATTTCTAATGAAATACCTTGTTTTACTTGATTTCATAACTGGCCCAACTTATTTTCATTATGAATAATAGGTCAAATATGATGATACTATTTATACTATGAAGTACTACTATACTTTTTTGTTCATAAAACAAAATATCAGTCACAATTGTTTATTTTTGCAGTGTAATAATATATATATTCCTTTATAAAAAGTATTTTTAAATTTAATGTTACATATAATACTATTTCATACTAAAATGGTGTACATTTAAACTTGAAATTTTAAACAACTGGTGCAGCAGCTAAGTACAATTGCCAGAGAAAGCAAAATTTAGTACCAAGGACAGCGAGCAAGAAAATACTACATTCTGATTGGCTGTCAGAGCGTTACAGGTATCCGCAGCTGGCCCCCGCATGGCAGGCGAGAATTCTACCACTGAACCACCACTGCATTTCTGAGAGAAGTAGTGGGCGGAGCATTAACACCGTTGTGGCTGCTGCAGGAGACGCTTGCGGTTCTTCTCTATTAGTCTTGTGTTGGTGTGTTTGCCTGTCTAGTTGCCTGCCTATCACACAACACATGCATAGCATTAATAACCTAGTTTTCTGAGGATTTAGATATGTTAGATCCTTGTGTGCAGTCAGTAAAATTAACCACTAAAAGAGGCTTATGTGTGTTTTATGCACACAATCAAAACAGTAAGACATATTGTTGTGCAGGGAATACCATCTAGTGTGGTGCGGTTGAATGCATTTTAGACTTGAATCCAAAACATGTGTTTGCCCTACAGTGGCCTCTGTAATCAGCCAATGTGGCAGTGTGACTTGACTGCAGCCGAGACTCCGCTTGCCATTGACTGTGCTGTGTGCACACAACACTGAACACCAGTTTATCTCTACCCCCACAGGGCAAGCTGTCCTTACATAATGACTGCGACGGGACTGAGCACGTGTTTACCCTCAGAGGAGTCGGAGAGCACCCCCTGCCTGTGGACCATGTGGTGTTACGTTGCCCTGTAGGTCAAACCACACACACACGGCTGGATGTCCCCAACTACAGCCAGAACAAAGTCACTCTCAAGGTATAAGCACACATATAAATAACTGCCACACTTACTGGAACTTTGCTAAGAAGGTTGCACATTTACAAAGGACTCTTCTAAAACCAATGTATAGACAAGACTATGAGTCTACACCCATGCTAACGGCTCTGTAATGCTTTACTTGTGACGCTGTACACAGTGACAACATAAGCATGCAAAGCAGTGTTTTGTGTTTAGCATGTTAGCATGACTTAACACAAAGTACAGCTGAGAATTATTCATTCGTTAGTACAGGGGCAAGTATTTGGGCATAAATACAATTATTGGACAAAATCAAATCATTGGAATACATCATCAGATAACCATGAATGTCTGTACAAAATCTTGTGCCAATCCATCAAGTAGGTTGTTAAATATTTCACAAGATGAGTAAAAAGCTTGACCTGCTGGTAACACCAGCTGAAGAATCAGGGGATAACCAAAGTCAGCAGGGTTCATCCTCTGGGAACATGAATGTCTGAATGACAGTAGTGGAGCAACTGTCAGGCAGAAGGACATCTCTGAGAAGTAGAAGTTGTGTCAGTATATTATATCAACACTATGAAAAGCAATTAAAGGGACCATGGACCTTAAATCATACTTACTTATGATAACTAAGAGAGAACACAAAATGCAGTCGCAGAATTATTATATTATTAGAATGTCCTTGCAGTCTTGACTGTCTGGCTTCTGTGTATATTTTGAGCCATTTACAAGTGAAGTAATTAAATTCTGTGTGTGTGTCCTGTTTCCTCTGTATTTGTGGTTCTTCTCTGTCTTGTGTGTGTGTGTGTGTGTGTGTGTGTGTGTGTGTGTGTGTACACATTCATGGACACAGGTGGTGACAGACCTATCTTTTGTAACTGCCGCGCCCTCCCTTGAGATTAAACCTGGTCACAGTGCTCCGTACACCCTGGCTGTGTCACCATGGAAACGAGGGAAACAGACAGGTGATTCCTTTTTTTTTTTCACCCACTGTGTGTTGGTACATGACGTGGAAGGCAGCTGCAGTCTGATGTCAGCTTAATTTGTTTACTCTGATTCATTGCATTTGCTTAAACAGATGCACTCAGACTAATACAGTCTTGGTGCCTAAATGTCTGCTTTGAATGCTGTGGTTTTACCTTGTACTGTGCAGTGTAAGTGATGCATGTATTTCTACTGTATATTTGTGTATTAATCTACAGTATGTTTGTTTGGGTAGTTACACGTTAATGATTACATAAATCAATCAACGAAAAAAACTATGTGATCCATCACTTCTGCAGGCTCTCTGTCATTTCTAGAAATTGATGACACCCAAGAGGCAGATAAACACAAAGGTAAGCTTAGTGCTGCACCATATAAAGCATTTACAGCTCCGTACATGTTTGCATTTATACTGTATTTATATATGTGTGTATGTCATCCAGGAAATGGACTTGGACGCTATGAAGTGCATTACTCTCTAGAGATCATTTGTGAGCCGGCAGCAGCCAACAAGGTCATAAGTGTTCAGTGTGCAACGCAGGTAAGCTCTGAAAACTCAGACAAGTGGCAAAACCTTTGCATCACCACATTTTCACTTCAAAGTATAGAATAGTGAATAAGCACAGCTGCAGTTTATCTCATTTGCTACAAATAGGACTTGTTAGACTTTGTGACAGGTTTTTTCTCATATCACAAAAACGACTTAGTATTTGTTGAGGAGAAGACACTTTTGAAGTTGCAAGAGTGCATTCATCTTCAGTTTATATGCTGTATATGACTGAATGGTGTCAACTCAAATAAAAAAAAAAAACAGTGAATAACTGACATTAAAATAATGTGGGGGATTTTTGGTAAAACATTTCATCTCTGTAGATTAGATTATTACTGTGAACAAAAAATGCAGTGGCCTACTGCTACTAGAGCTTTAAAAGTCAGGAAAAATAAACTGGTTCACTGAGGGAAACTGAAATGTTGCTGCTCTTGTCTTCAGTCTTGTATTATGGAGAACTTCAGCAGAGTAACTTCATGCAACTTTTGTGTTTGCCTGTCTTTCTCTCTCCATTCGGACATGGCTCGTCTATCTCCCCCTCTGTGTTTTTGATAAAGCAGTGCAACCATTTCCTCTGCCGCAGTGAAAAGTCACTTGCAGAGGTTATTTATATTAATGTCCATATTTTGAACTTCTGAACTAGTCTGGGAAGTAGACGAATCCGCAGAGCTCATGATGTTTCATTTGCATTTGCGAATTAGTCTGGTGATGCCTGAAGCTACCTCTAAACAGGAAAACACAATTTTTAGTTGTGTCACTACCTTTGCAGAACCTCAGTGTGGTCTTTTAGTAAATAAGGACAAACTCAATTTGACTGTTTAGCGCCTAAAAGTCTTACAAATCCTGAGTAAATATCCACCCTCAGGCCTCAATTTTTACAGCTGAAATGTTGACAAAGTGCAGCAGCAAAAGCACACACACATACACACACACACACACTCAGTGTCACATTTTTTCATCTGTTAAGAGTACAGCAGTGTACCACAATACAAGTTTTATGTGTGTGCATCAGGGGCTGCAGATAATTAATAATTAAAGCAGAGTAATAAAAACATTTTATTGTACAATGACACGCTGAAGCTGTGGCCTAATTACACACATGTCATCATCTTCTAGTTACTATAGTTACACTGATTCACTCTAAATGGGAGTGGAGGTCTAGTGGTTAGAGATCAGATGAGGCCGATGTAGTGTGCTGTAGATGGCTATCTGACCCATACTAAAGCACAGTGAATAAAATCACTTTAGGATTGTTATTAAATTTCTAACATGCAGGCCATAAAGAAGTGTTTCTGCTGCTGCTGGCCACTGTTACATGAACATTAATCTTTCCTCTATACTTCAAAAGACCATCAGAACATCACAAGAAAAGGTAGAAACAGGAGTCATCTTTGAATTGTTGTGTTCCCAGAGCTCGGTTACCATAGAGATTCCTGTCAACAACTCACAAGAGGAGCTGCTTGTGCTGGACGTGTACCTGGAAGGAGATGACCTAAAGGGGGCCAACACTGTTTCAATTCCCCCACGTAAGACGCTCACCTACAAAGCAACGTTCTCCCCTGGCAGAGTGGGAAAGAGCACAGGCAGGTAAGACTAATCATCCTGGGCGGGGAGGAGAGATTGTTAATGGAATATATGCAGCTACTTATTTGTATGAGGGGCCGTTCAGGACATTATTTATTCTGGCTCTCTCACACACATACAGTACATTCTCACTCTCACATACATATGGGGAGAGCGTTTGTGTGTGTGTGTGTAGCTTAATTTGTAATATTATTTATACCACTACTACCTTTATTTATTTTATGAAATACAGCAAAAAAGTGTCAGACACTCAGTGCGTGAAAAAAACTGGTTAGATCCAGCTGTCAGGCATGGCCAGAATGAATAATGTCTTGAACGGCCCCTCATATATTTGTTGATTCTGAACAACGTTATGAGTGTATGGTACAAATACAGCACTCAGCATTTACATAAGTGTGTGTTTTCTGCCAGTGTTCTGTTCCACTCAGAGCTGGTGGGGGAGTTCTGGTATCAACTGGAGCTTTATGCCCTTCCTCCTCCAGTCTTCACGCTACCACAGGCCTGCTGTCAGCTGGGCAAGTAGGTGCACACACACCAACACACTGCAGGGTTATTGGCTAGGAATGCATGCGCACACAAAAACAGAGCACAGATGGGCGGCAGTAGCTCAGTCAGTAGGGACTTGAGAACCGGAGGGTGGTCTCTTCACAGAGCACAGTATGGAGTCTGGACTGCTGGGCACTGCTGAGTTACCCCTGACCAAAGCACTTCACCCCTAACCCAGGGTGCCATTACGTGCTAATCCATCAGTCCAATATACTTCACATTTGCATGTCTGTGACTTATGTCTGTGTCTGTGTGTGCGTCAGGTGGACCAGGCAGACCATTCCCCTGGTTAATCCAACAGCTAAGACTCTGGAGCTACTCGTAGCCAACAGTAACCCCAGAAACTACACACTGGAAATGGATTCTGGAAGTACTGTTAGTACATACACTCACACTCACCTTTGTGCCTCATCTGTAGTTTGATCAGCTCAGTATTGTTTTCCATTATTCCAGAATAAAGCTTCATTTGTCTCGACACTCAGCTTATGTTACCGTGCTCCTGCCCCTGGGGAAATCTATTTACTGCTATTTCTTGATGTTCTTTGTAGTTCAATGGATGTTAGAGTGTTTTTGCTTTGGTTTTCATCTCTAAAAAAAGAACAATGCGGTGTGACAGACTAACACAGTTGTTGTCATTTGGAGGGAAAAGACAGAGACAAAGCTGTATCTGGATGGAAAGCTGTGGGTTGCATAGCAGTAAAGGATTTTTGGGTTCTGTGTGTGTGTGTGTGTGTGTGTGTGTGTGTGTGTGTGTGTTCCAGCTTATTTTGGAGCCCCGCTCTTCCACCCAGCTCGGTGTCCGTTTTAGTCCTTCATCCATCGGAGAGGGGGACCACACAGCAAAGATCACTTTCACGTGCCCTGAGGTGTGTATACACACACACACACACACACACACACACACACACACGAGTGCAGAGAGAAAATAGATTTCATAAATCACTATTCCCTGTCTTCACACACACACAAGAGCACACATAGACACACATACAGTGGGTGCAGGAATAGCTCGCCTCCTTTTCCTCTTAAATTGGTTTAAGCAGGTGTTCTCATTTTATTTACTGCCTCATCACTCCCAATCATCCACATGAAGCTCAGAGCAATCGGATCACCTCATAAAGCTTTTCATTGGTCCAGATTGTACATTTTATTTAAGGCACAGGAGGCTGTTCTCCGGGGTGATATAAACACTGATAACATTTCCTCGAAAAGAAAACTAGAAATAAAGAAAACAGGGGAATCTTTAAACTCATGACTTATTGTGACTTATATATTGATGTCAGCAACATGAAAACAATTGTCTTGGTACATAATTGTCATATCACCGCATTAGAGAATAGATTCTACCATCCTCTCTCAAAGTTTTTATCTCATGACCACACATTTTCTTTCTTCTTTTTTTGTATTCCCTTCATGCTCTCCTTTATTTCACTTTCTTTCTCTCCCTCTGGCCACTTGTGTATGTGTTAATCTGTCTCTGTCTTTCTCAAGTTGCAGGAATGGTGTGTGTTGTTGAGTGGACGGGGCGTCAATCCAGAGTGCGAGGAGCCTCTGAGCATCTCATCCGTGATTGGCTCCAATGCCTCCATCACCATTCCTGTCGTAAACCCCACTGCGCTCCCAGTCTCGTTCGATATCACACTCACAGGTCGCAGGCACTTTCTCCAATAGACATTTTGTCACTAGTTTGTTCTTGTTGCATATATGTGACACTGTGTGTACTTGGCATGTCTCAGACGAGGACCCGAGTGGAGACCCCAACTGCCATCAAGTCACTACAGAGAAGGAAGTCTTCTTTATCCCTTTGAGCCACACTAAAGGTGTGTTACCACATGACAAAAAACCCACTGCACTCTACCTGCTCAGTACCAAAGAGCACACAGACACAGTTAGAAACTAGCTGGTGAACACAGTGCAGCATTTAGCAGCTACAGACAGGAGCTGGTGGAGACAAAACAGAGCTTAAAGGAGACAGATTATTGGACTTTCATTCATCAAATGGACACAAACACGACTCCAGCTGAATGCTAATGTTGTTCTCTGACTGCTACATTTAAAATAAGCAATAATTTGATAACATGTTCGCAATAAAGTAAAGTTTCCAGCTCCCAACTGGCCAAAAGATCGATTCATGCAGCTATAATTTTTCTGGACCTCTCAATGTTGTGTCTTAGGCAACAACTTAGTCTTCATTAGCTTCTAAATAAATGAACCTGAGTCTACATCACAGGAAAGATTTTCTTACAAGCTGAAGTTTGTTTCTTCTGGCTTACTTGGAATCAGCCTCAATGGTTTTGCAGATATCCACACGAGAGCTGCTGCAGTGCATTTTAATGAGTCATGATTTCCATAGTGAACATTTTGTATTTCTCCTCTGGTGACCGGGCAGAAAACGTATTGATGACTGTGTATTTGTCCCCGTCTTTGCTGCAGGTATACAGATCAGTAAAGGAGCCAGTTTCAATGTGCCCGTGGTTTTTGCACCTAACTCTATGGAGCTACAACATGCCTGGCTCTGCATTACTATGAAGCCCCGCAGCAGCACAGACATCGTGAGGTGTGTGTGTGTGCGTGTGTGTGTGTGTCTTATTGTCTACATAAAAGGCAATATCTGAGTCTCTAGACATTCAGTAAAGCTCATTAGCTTCTGCTATGCCTACATACAGCTCGGTTTCTGCATAGCCTGACACTGTAAACAAAATGAAGAATTACGGGCAAGTGTTGAAAGTGCTCAGTGCAGTGTTAGAGCGCATTAAAGATGTTCTGTTCCATGCATGGTATTTGTACTGCCTAGGGGTGCTATATGAGGGCATGAGAACACAGTGAGGGCAGTATATTGTGTATCATCCATCCATTTCCCATTCCCAACCTGGTTCACAAGTAGCTGTCCCATTGAGCTTTGGGCTAGAGGAAGGGAGGGTACACCCAGGACAGGTCGTCTATCACACAGACAAACACATTCACACTCTCTTTTACACCTTAAAACACCTGAAGGAAACCCAGGCTGGCAAAGGCACCTTAATCCATTACTTTTACAGTTTGGTACAGTGGCTTTGGCTCAGTTTACAATGTGTGTCAGTGTGAAAAACTCTTCTGTTCTCTACTATTCATACCTAAACATAAAATACAAACACAAATGCAGACTCATTGCTAATCCTAAGTGTCGTAAAAGTACTGTTTACAAAAGGCTCTCCATAAATATTGCAGGTCAGAGCAGGAATTGTCAACCATCTGTTGGATTTACCCTCTCCGTGGGATTCCCATGGAAGTGCCTGTTGAGAACTCACCACTTGGCGCGGTCTATTGTGAAGTGGGCTGCCAGCTGGAGAAGAAGGTGGATATACTGCTCACTGGATGTGTGCCGGGGAACCAATACCGGAAAGGACAGGAAGGTGCGTGCCAGTGTGTGAGTTCACACACCACATGGTCTGACAATATCAGGAAACAGTTTTGAGGATCTTTTCTTTAAAACTATGTTACAATGATGGCATATTTTCCATCTATACTACACCAGACAGGAAACTCAGCATATTTGATTAGTGAGGAGACTGTCATCTAGTCACTATAATGATAAAAAGATGAGATGTGTCAGGATCTGTCTGATTAGCTCAGCAGGTAATTGATTGATGATCACGTTGTATGTTGGCTTTGTGGTTATTAATAGAGCATTTTTACAAGTCGTGATAAGTTGAGTCATAATCAAGTGAGGACAAAAGACACAGGGCTGTAGTTATTTTGATAATCACAAGGTGTGATTTTCTTTTAGCCCAATAGAAGTCAGATGTTTAACATATCCTGACCTGAGGACTAACACATGTAACACACTGCTCCTGCTGTAGGATTTTGTGTTCAGGTAAACATGACAAATTGCATTGTGCTGCAGCTGAGTAACAATGAGCAGAGTCGATGCTGCATTTGCTGTCTTCTGTGTCTCTACAGGACAGCTGCGGTAAAAGGCTTTTGTTCAGCTGAATTACATACTTACATACTGCAGGTCTTCATGCAACCACTTTAGTATCTGATACTGATCCTAACGTATTTATTTGACTAAGAAAATAATCCTCAGCATGCTTGAATAAAAATAAGGAAGCGCCAAAAATAAACAAAAAATTCCGACGTTCTAATTTCTAAAAGTAAAAGTACAGCAGCACAGTAAGTTGTCTTTCTTTTCTGGTGTTCCATGCACCTGCTCAATCATCGTCTTCTCACTTCTTACTTGTGGACAGTTTCCCAGGTGATGATGGAAGACTTCCTGTGTGAGGTTCGTTCAGACACTGAAACAGAGCACACAGAGGTGAAGGACTGCCTTTCTATCTCCGTGGAGAGTGCGAGGAGGGACCCTGAGACTGGCATCGTAACACTCACCCTTAATATAGTCTATACTCCCCTCAGGCCATGCAGGTGACAGTACTACACACACGCAAAAAAAGCATGGCACACACACACAGGTATGCAGGGGAATGAAATACACTCTGAGAGACTTTTTGTTGTTGAGATTCAGCAGCTTTGGAGTTAAATCCTGTTCTCCTTACAAAACCACTCCACTGGCTGTGCTACCAGTTAAAAACCAAAACATTGCACACTCAAGGAAAAGCATTATACACACACAGAGAAGCCGCAGACACACACTACAGTAAAAAACCAAACAAACATACAGACGCTCGCACATTCTGAAACACAGAGCGATCTAGACATACACAAACACTCATTACCAGAGAGAACTAAACACATACACACTCGGAGAGTGTGAGAGTATAATGCAGACTCTGAGAGAGGCACGCAAATGGTTCAAAAGTTATACACACACAAAACAAAGAGAAAAAACAAAATTGCACGCACTCAAATATGCACTCCTCCTGGGTGTGTGGGAAAAAAAACCAAAAGGATGCTAATAATAAGTCAGAAAAACAAAACAAGCACACAGACACACAACAGGAAGGAAGGCACACAGACAATCTGTTTGTTGCTCCCTCTCTCTCTACAGATAACACACTTGCGTTGAGCGCTGTGAGTAAACACTGCATTCATTTATCTCTTTTCTTTCTCCCTCTACAGTAGTCTCTTCTCCTCTTGCCTCTCTCTTCCTCCCATCTCCTCTCTCTCCCTCTCTCTCTCAGGTGGGTGTGGCCTCTGCATTCATTTATTACTGACTGTCTGCATGTGCTGAGTCTTAATGTTTAAAGCTAAAGGTTGCTGTGCTCTCTCAGAGGTAAAGCTCATTAGATGCCTCCGCCTTAACAGCGCTTGCCATGTTAGGTCAGATCTCCATAGACAATGCATTAACTTTGGTGTGACCTAAAAACACATTTGATACTTTTTTAGATTGAAGACACCAGGGATTCTCCTCCTGCTTCTCTAATCAAACCACACGGTATTTTTAAACTAATATTTAATAGCTTTCAGTGAGAAAAACTATTTATTTAACAACCTTTATTTCATACAAAAGTGATACCTAAATTGTTAATAGAGACATCACAGTTAACCTGATTCTAGTCATTATTCAATCACCAATATGTTTGGCAACTGAAGCTTCTTGTGTTTGAATTGTGACACTTTGATGAGGCAATTTTAAACTGTCAGATCAGTCTGTAATTTTTTCTCGCTGTGGTTTGGACAGAGTTTTAACTCGCAATTATATTTCAACCAGCACTCCTTTGTTAAGTTTTCAGTTTTTATTTGTTCCTTCTGCATGGATATAATTATGAATATCCATAATTTCAAACAGAAAACATTTCTAACCAATGCACAAGAGGGAAAATATAGATGGAAAATAATTTAAGTCACAAGTTGCTAAATTCAGGAGCGTTTCTACAGTCTTCACACAAACATATCAATGACTACAAATAGAGGAAGGACCACTTCCACTGTATGATAAGAAACATAAACATGGAACAATGGAACAAACAAAAACAGACAAAATACTCAAAGATCAATACTTGTAAACACTTGTGTGCTATGTCCACCCTAGTCCTTTAACTACACCCGTCCCATACAACCTACCAATCCCAGAGAGGGAATGTCCTTCATCAGAAGATCCAGAAGCTGCTGAATCTGCAAAGTCTCCGGGTTGCGCTCCATCAGAAGACCAGTCTCCAACTTCTGAAGCTTTGAGAAGAGGGAAGACAAGAAGATGAGAAAACAATGTGGACATTTAGTAAAGTGACTCAAACACTGCTAGATTAACAGATGATGGTGCCTGTATCCTGCTGGCTGGATCTCCAACCCAACCCTTCCCTGAAGTCTATTCATTTTACCCTGAAGGGCTGGTCCTGCTGGTTGACAAACATATTGTTGTCAGGCTTGACGTCAGTATGCAGGACACCAAGTCCCTTGAAGGCATCCAAAGCAACCAACAGCTGCAAAACAAGAAAGGACAAGTTTGGGATTCAGTGTTGTTGTGTAAGGGTTAGGGTTAGGGTATGGGGTTTAGAACAATAGTCGGCTTGTTCCATTTTTAATGATACATATCAGCTGTGCAATTGGTCGAACCTCTTCCACCAAAGCAGCCTTCACCAATAAACTGCTGCTGGGTAGAACTTCACCTGCCTCATGATCAGTGTTCCTAATTTAAAATATTCTGCCACCTGCAGCTTCAGCTTGGCGCTCTCTTGCTATTTGCAGCCCCAGTGGACTGGTTGCACAGCAGACATTTTGACTTACCTCAGCAGGAAAAACACATGCGACTTAATAACTGTGTAACAGTGGCTCAGTCCCATGAGTGTCAGTGAACCAGCACACACAGCAGCAAGACCTCCTCTAAGTGGAAGGCAGCTATCATTAATAAACCTGTGAAAGGTGCCCTGTGGAGTTTTCCTGTAAACAAACAAACAAACAGTTGCTCAACAAAACACATTGCATGTATCCTAGAGGTCCAGCAAATGTATCGGATGTATTTCCTTTCCTTTTTTTTTTCCATTTTCCTTCCTCATAAAAGATTTTTAAAATATTTTCAACCCAGCATTGTTTACATCCATGTTAACCAGCTTGTAGTGCTAGTCTTCCCTACCCCTGCTGGTGCATTGCTGCATTTCTTGGCACGTTACCACCACTTGTAGATCAGTAGAGTAGTGTGAAACCATATGTAGGTTTGTTTTTTGCATCACCCACTCGAATGTTTGCCATGGTGCACACTTGTGTGTCAAAAACTCATTGATACATCCACCTTTTTAGCTTGAAATGAACCTATCCTCCACTGTCCTCCTTGCTGTACATTGCATATGACACCCCGCTGAGTGAAGAGTGCATTCATTTATCAGTTCCTGTCTTCATCTGTGGAGTCCATTAATGAGGCGTGCTCTGGTAGAATCAATACCTCCGAGAGCTAATGACTTCTCCATGAGGAAATGACGGGGGGTGTGGTGCTGCTAATAGGCTCTTCCATTATCTACATGTTATTCCTCTGCCGTGGGCAGTGAGATGAGGAGACCCAAGTATCATGAGCTGAAAGCGGGAATATTAAAGACCGGTTTAGTGAATCATAGATCTTTTTTTTTTTTAGATAAATAGGAATGTTCAAATTACACTTTTCAGGATAAATAAGAGTGGAAGAATGATTGGAAGAAAACAGACGGGTGGAAAGCACTTTTTAAATCTGAAGTATTCGTCCGTGTGCCACGGTGCGCCAACTGTATACAGGTTTTCATTCCAGTTTAAACGAATGCAGCTCATTTCACTGACTAATTCCTCTTCTCTGGATGAAGGTAATCAGCAGAATCAGCCGGGGCACTCACACGTTGAATGTAACCCTGCATATACTTGGACTGTATATAGTATCCGTGCTTGAACTGCTGTTTTTATTTTTTGCTTAAAGAAAGATTTCATTACAATAAGAATAATGGCACCCTTTTATTGCTGCCCTACATTGTATGTTAAATAGAGATTGGATAAATGAATCAGAAATGCTGTAGGGTGCTTCAGCAGGCTTTAGTTTCTTAAAGTAAAGTTATTCCAGAAATGCAATACACGCATGTACAAAGTAGCTACAAGATACACAGCAGAGCCAGTTAATCTTGTCTGCTGCCCTTTGCGTCTTGTTTACGTAGGAAAAAGTAGCAAACTACAGTCAAATTTACAGTAATTTTGTGCTTGGTTTAGTTTGAAAGTATTTTCTATTTTAGTTGTAGAGTTTCAATGAGAAACATGACTGTTTCCCACAGAATGACAGGAGGGGGTTATGTTTCTGTTTCCCAAAGGTTATTTCTTATTTCACCATTTTGGTTCTGCTTAATTCTCCACCTTATTTTAGTGTTTACTCTCAAACATTTTTTAATCTGCTCATCATTTTTAAACTAAATAATTACTTATTTATTCGCTCCTCGGCACAACACACAACTCGACACACTTAAACCATTGTTTCCGTGAACTTCTCAGACACACGTTATTATATTACTCTGACACATCCGTCAGTACTTTCTTGGTCTGTGTGTGTGTGTGTGGCCGTGTCTCAAGGTCCAGCATGCTACTGCATTAAAAAGGAAAGAGTGTGATCAGACATCAAGCATCAACTGTGTTAATCATCTCACCTGGCACGGCTCTGCACTGAGGCCTCCCCTCACCTCCCTTTCTCTCGCTCCTGCAGCTGAACGCTAACTCAGCCCCCCTCAACACTGTAGAACATCTTTGTGAACCATCTCTGACCCTGCTTACTACTGTGATTAGTTTTACTCTCTCATCAGCGGTGCGGTGAGGTAGCTCTGCCTGAAAGTGAAAATAAAACCACCCGAAGTGTAGAAATCCTTTCGGTTCAGGCCGCTGCAGTCTAAGTAATTAATGGGAAACACTGATACATTTTACCTGCTGTTGTGCGGACTGTGTAAACTTAGCACTGAAAAATTCATGTAGCCACATGTAATAATGATAATATAATAATGTGTGTGTGTCCAGGTGTGAGGCGGTCTTAGCTGTGCAGTGTGTGTCCGGCAAGATCTGGGAGTTTCCCATCACACTCGTTGCCACAGAGCTTCAAGTGGATGACGTCATCATCACTGAGACCACGGAGTTGGGAAAGACTTCGGCTTTGGGCTTCCGTCTGACCAGCACCACCAGGTGTGTGTGTGTGTGTGTTTTTGTTGTTGTTGTTCTCTCACTCACCTTCTTTGTTTCAGTCACTCGTCCTCCATCTAGGTTTCCTACTCATTATTATTTCCGTTCTTTATTCAGGGAAACCTTGACTGAGCAAATTGCTCTTTTACAGCAATGCCCTGATCACAACAAACACAAACAATATACAATAAATAGCCCAAACGGTTGACAGTTAACAGTTAAAACAAGATCAAGTTAAAACCAGTAAAACCAGTTAAAACAAGTTAAAACAAGATAAAAAACACTGTATATTTACCATACCATGTATTAAAACTTTAAAATGGTTTACGGACACAAGTTTGTCTAATTTCAGTGTCTCTTGCATTAATCAAACTACATTAATTGCAAACTACAATAGACTGACCTCCTAACATGAAGTGTAGCATATCGTATTGGCAGTACAGTAGAGAGACAGGAGGGCATGCAGCAAACGTCCCAGTCTCAAACCCAGGACGCTGCAGTAAGGACTTGATCGATGGTACACACTCCATGTGAGCTGCTGCTGCATTCCCACATAGCCCTTCTTGATGAAAAGGGATGAATAAAACCTTTTGAACTGGGAACCAAAAGTCCCTTCTGCACATGTTTTCCTTTCTGCGACATCTGGAGATAAATTAGGTCTGTAACAGATAAAAAAAAACAACAGCAGCTTTGAAATGCAATTTTCACAAACAAAGAAATAACAACACAGCCGTCCTGTTGTTCTTGGTATTTACTGGCACAGTGTTTGAATGGATGCAAAGAAGACATGTAGAGGTGGAGAATGAGACTGAAAAGCAGAGAAGCTCTCTGTAAGAGCTTTATGGTTGTTACTCTGCTCCTTTAGTACAAAACCACAAATAAACAATCATCAAATGAAGCTTTCTAGCTCTGGTTCACTCGCTCTGCTCTCTCGTTCTTTCCCACTCTCAGCTTGTTTACACACACACACACTCTCTCTCTATCGAGTCAGGAGTTCAACTTCATAACTTTACTTGTAACATCAATAACGGAACAAGAAATGTTCACCCCTCATCCTAATATTGATACAAGAAGGTTAGAGTGTGTTCACTGTGTAGATAGAGCTGTCTCTGGCCAATCGGTGAGCTGCCCTGCAGATTCCACCTCAATAGTTCCAGGGTCAGAAAATAGTACCCCTAGAACAGTGACATTTTGCTTCTTGGAGCTGTGACTGAAGAAATGAGCTAAATGGATTATTTATTTTTAGAACACCATTTCTTCATCCAATCAGTGTTTCATTTTAAAAGACAGAATCAGCTCTTGAATCTGTGTTGTTTCCAGGATGCCGGAGCAGTTCACGGCGGCGTTCCTTCCAGGCAGCAGCAGTGAGTTCACAGTGACTCCAGCTTCAGGAATGTTACCTCCCATTGGATCTACTGGAGCTCTCATCACTGTGTCCTTCACACCCACAACATACTGCAAGCACAGAGCGAGACTAAGCATTCAGGTATTCAAATGATTTTGTCTGTGTTTGGTGATGCGTTGCAACAAATTTGACTGACAATAGGTTTTATTTTCTCCACCACATCACTGGTCATGGTCACGTTACCATTCAAATATGACGGTGTTATTGTTACTTTAATCCGTTTTAAATCATGCAGTACACTCAGCTGCAGATGTGAGGAGCCACAGTTCAGGTCAAAGTTAAACATGCAGAATGAGTTCCATCCGTGGTGACCTACAGACTTATCTGTTCGTATACATACAAACTTTTACCAGATTTACTCTTGTTACAGGCAGCAGACATGCAGTGGACCTACGAGGTCAAAGGGAACACTCCACATGACACCAGTGACAGCGCTCAGCAGGACTTTGTGGCTCGGAACGTCGGGCTTCCAGCCTTGGCTACCTCGTCCCCTCTCAAAGTCCGCAGATAAAGGACGTTCTCACTCTTCAGTTCCAAAAAAAAGCTAAGGATTGTCATTTTTGTCTTGTTTCCTTTTGACTTTTTCACACTGGAGTCACTACTGCGGCAGCTTTTTTCACCTTTCATTTACCACACAGTCACCTTCAATTAAAGACATACCTTTATTTTGAAAATGAACCATTATTTGGACAGGCACACAGCCACATGGTGGCGATGGCTTTCACCGTCCTTCTTTCCTCTTAAATGGCTCATTAGTCGTGTTGGTGTTTCTCATCAGCGCTTCTAATGAGCTATTTTTCTGCCAGTACAAAGATGTGCTTTTCTACCTTTTGGCAAGTCGGGGAAATTCAGCAGGAAAACCAATGAAAGCGTCACAGATAACACATTACATGGCATGTGCTGTAACTGACACATACAGTCTAGTCAGCACAAAACTCCACATGCAAATATCCCTCTGTAGCTCATCTGCCTCTCCTCATCTCCTCGTCCTCCTTTATGATTGGTAGAAGTAAAATCCATAAGGGATAATGGCGTTTCCTGGGTTCATCTCATCATGAAAAGAGCCAGTGTCCCTGAAGATTCACACATTAATGGTTATGATGTCCTTATTATGTCTCAGGAGTGCACTTCAAGTAAAATGCCACCAACTTTGTTTTATTCATCCTCTCCTTTGTGATCCTCTGTTCAAAGTACAGAGAGAGAGTCTGGCCATGAATCTCATCCACCTCAAACTGCTGGTCCACGTTATATTACACTAACCAGGGCAACCTTGAAATATTAAGCAACCTTTGTGAAAAGTATCTTCTATTTAATAAATCTAACCACATGAGCTTTAAGAAAGTTGCCCGGCGTGTCGACCTCTGTGCATGCAAATGTAGCCAACTGTAAATCCCTGTAGCCACAAGACAAGTAGAAGTCTCAATGGATGTTTTCAATATTTAAATATATTTTAAGATCTCTATAAAAATATCCACCCTGCTCTGAAGTTTCAATGTTTTATTGTTTTGTAAACTATTACGATTTAATGTGACTTTGCCACTGAATAACAGAAAAACACTAAAAACAGATCTGAATCAGAATTTACTCATCCTTTAAGAAGATACACACATTAATAATGGTGTTAATATTGGCATAAAATGAGTTTGTTCAAGGTTTATCTGCTAAATACTGACTTGAATCTATTCTATTCTAAACAACCAGGTTACATCTATGTGCTGACACTCCAAAGCTGAAGTGGCTTCTCTGTGTTTCCAGCACAGACAGTCTGACAGTGGCTTGTTAGCTCTGTGGATAGTTTGGTTAGCTCTGACTACCAGCTCTGTATGGCTGTTTCTGGTCAGTCTGTCATCCTCTACAGTGGCTGCCTGCAGGGAGGCAGCTAGCAGTCACATAATTAGTTGAATGGATTTCTCATTTGTGTGTTAAATTAAAGGATTTAATTTAATTGTAGTATAGATACACCTGTACCATTGAAAGGTGATTGAAAAGCACAAGTCAGAGGATCCTGGATGAAATCAATCTGCCACTGGGGAGAGGATTTACTTTCCAGCAACACATTGGGCCTCGTGCACATTTTCCGAAGGTGAGGATTCGCGAGATTAGATTATTTGCATAATTGACAGGCCTAAAATTTCCTTATGGGGCTATCTGTTGCACACTGATTGATTTCTGGGAATGAAACTCCACAAAGAGTTAGCAGAAGACACTCCTGAGCATTAAGTTCTGCAGTAAGACCTCAGCAGACAAAAAGATAACAAGTTTAGCTATGTCTCTAGCGCTAGACAAGACAGAAGAATTAGGAATAAATATTAATGAAACAGCTGTTAACGACGTTTACAGAGCTGCACTGAAGCAGTCACGGACTATCAGGAGAGATTCTTCAAGTTAAACGCTCAAAAAACATCCTAATGAAAGAAAGCTGTGGATGCCCGTGAACAAGCCTGGTTAGTGAGACCCAATGAGTGTGACCATGAGTAACTCTTGCATACCAATATACTTCTGATGATGAAGATCTCCGTTTTTTTCAATATTTTTCCACTAATTCATGTTCAAATATATAAAAAAAAAAGTTTAAAAAAAGTTTGAAATGCGGATGTTAGCCTATATCTAGATATTATATATTTATATATAGCATGTGTGTGTGTGTGCTTTTACCTTTCTTGTGTGTCCACATATGGAGCTGTCCTATGGCTCACCTTGTGCCTGTGGAATTATTCACAAGGATGTTACGCTCAGTTATGCGTCCATTAAGCACCATCTGCAGCCCACTGGAGCAAGAAACGGAGGGAGAGAGAGTGATGGGATGAGTGAGGAAAGATGGAGGATGGGGGCCAAAGATGGAGAATGGAGAGAGAGGAAAGAGGAGAGGGTGAAGGACATAGAGGAGGGAAGCGAAGGATGTGGTGGAAAGATGAGAGCAGCAGATACGGGGAAGAGTAAAAGGCGGGTGTTTGTTCGAGGATGAAGGGAAGACACTCTGCATGTGTTTTGCATAATATCATCAGTGAGGGAATGGGTGTGTGTGTGTGTGTGTGTGGCTTCTGTCCGACAATGTGCATCAATGAGCGGTTGTTGATTTCTGTCCGTAGATTACCTGCGGAAACGAGCTCCCCTCTTGCTTTGCGGGTGCGTTGCCCCGGCAACAGATGAGCCAAGCTACCATTAATTGGTGGATGGTCTGTTATGATGCCTAGCAGTAGCAGGAGATCACAGTGAAGTCAGGCGCTTAATGATGAAACCATGATGACGAGCCGCCAAGTGCTGACACACCAAAGCCGCTGACCTCTGAACAGAACAAGAACTTCACTCCACGCTAGGAAACTTTGAAGCTACAGTTCGTGGATCATCATCATGATGACATTTTTACATAGTCAACTGTCTGGCTGTCTTTTCTTATCAGTGAACTGTTTAATATTTGAAATGGGTTTACATGGGCTGATTGACAGGCGGGTGGTTCAGAGCGTCAACTCTCCTGTTTATGTCCACCTCACTTGGTAAACTATCAATATCAAGGCTGCCCTACATGTTTCCATAGAGCACATTGACCTATTCAACATATTTTACTATTTTAGAGAGAATTAATAATCTAGGTTAGTGGACATCTGACACTGATGTGCGTTCATCGGTCAGACTGGGTTCAGACTGATCACAGAGCTCGTCGTCTATCCTTGAATCAAAACATTATTTATTCAAATCCATCCTCCTTCTAGCTATCCCGTGTAACCTCTTATTCTCATCAGGGTCGCAGCTGTTTTTTATTCAAAGCTGTGTTGGTTCACTGGAAACTCTAAATCATAGCTCTACCTCAAGTGCACAGTGGTGGGGGGTGTAACACCTGGCTATTGGCTCCTGTAAATGCCAATCAATCGTCCGTGACAGTTCTTTCCCGATCTGCCTCACACTTAAAAATGAGGAGGCAAATAACACGCGGCTTTCTGTTTGACCGATGTGCCTGGAGCAGGTTTGTTTGGTTTCACAATTCCAGTAAAAATTAGAGATGCTGAGAATGAAAACATTTCATATTTCCGACAACTTTGATGTTTGGTGACAGGCGAGCCATATGGCGCTGCGTTAACTAATCCTTCTCGTTTCCCAGACATTCCTAAATGGATTATCTACTTGGCTGCTTAATACTATTTCATTTTCATTCTGTCACAGAGACTCCTATCCCCATACATCACTCACACTGGGATTCAATTAGCATGGCAGTAATTAAGCAGGGGCGGCTTCACCCTGAAATACACACAAAAAATTGGTTGACAGCCTGCCAGTAGAAGGAAGAAGAGTGTGTGTAGGTGTAGGCTAACAGCAATCCAGTAAATGACAGCACAAAGATCGGCCTCGGTGACAGTTTGTCTTCTCTGGTGCTGGCCACTTAGAAGACGCCGCTGCTTTTGTGTCACTCATACTCAACTGTCACTTGCTAATGATGTACCTGATTGTCTCAGTGTCATGTCAGGCTGTGGTGGCATTCACTGGCATATGGCTCATGTGCCATCACTGTTGCAGTGGTATGCCTAAAACGTGGCAGATGACTCATATTCTACTGATATTTCTTAGATTAAATCAGAATTCTATATACAGGGTTCCCATGGGTGCTTGAATTCCTTGAAAATGCTTGAATTTCAATTCAGTGTTTTCAAGGTTGTGAAAATGCTTGAATTTTTTGTGAAGTGCTTGAAAATGCTTGAAATTTGTGTGATGCCTATCTCAATAAACCAAGAGAAAACAAAAAATGTTTCCTAAGCGGCTACGCGCTTGATCCGATGCCTTTACATGCAGAACTCAGTTATCATACTCGCTTGGTGTTCTGCCGAGAAATAACAGTAGACTACTATCGACACCTGATACATTACATTCCAGTAAATCATGAGTGTCTCTTGTCTGTATTTTGTCTTCCTGGGGCTGGTACAAAGCAAAGCATACTGGTTGATCATCAAGCAGCACTAGCATGTATCTTGTTAATGGACAGGGGCAGTAAGTGTGGATTGGGTCTGTGTGATGGTCCTTGCTGATAGACATACTTTAGCCCCCTTCAGGCATTTGTCACTGTTATTGCGCTATGGTAGTTACACAATACACCGCTCACAAGCTGAGAATACAAGCCAATTCACAATTAGTTAAAAATCAAAACAGTCAATCTACCACCATATGAAATAATGCTAATTAGACCCATATTATTATGCCATACAGTGGCACCGCTGCGCTTCCCATGACCATCATGGCAAACACAACTAGTAGGCTACCTATTCAAAGGGGCTGGAAAAATGGAAAAACTGGTGCTTGAAGGTGCTTGAAAAGTGCTTGAATTTGTTCATGAAAAAGGTGTGGGAACCCTGTATATAGCTTGTGTACGTCGTTAAAGGGTTTTTGATGTAGAAGCATTTATGCATAGTCAGTGTGTTACCTACAGTAGTCAGTGGTCTGTGTGGTCTGAGAAGCAGAGGGAAGTAGAACAAAGCACTGCTGTGGACAGGACAGCGCCAAGGGAAAGGGCTGTCTGACGGCAAGGCACAGTCGCGTACTCTTAAACGGATCTTTAGCAGTGCTTTGCTCTACTTCCGTTTCTCCAAAAGCTGGGCTACTGTACAAACTGTCTACTGTGGGTGATTGTAATAAAGTGCTTCATACACACATAAAAAGAAAAATCACTTAATATGGAGCTATGGTTAGGTGTTTTCTCATAGTCGACTATGTCATCTGCATCTCAGAGCAGACGTCTCCCCACCTCTGATTCCTTTACTCACACGCTTAGTTTGATGTCAAAGAGATGGATGTTTGAACTAGAGGAGTCAGATATGTATACACAGAGACATAGATATGCAGAGTTTCAACAGAAGAGAATGGTCCAGTATCTCAGAGTCCCACACCTGCGAGTTTCGAGTAGCCAATCACACGTCCTCCCCCTCCGTCTCCCGCCGAAACAACCACGCGTTCCTTTGAAGTGAAATCTAATTATTGCCGCAGCACTCCTCCACGAACCCCGCACGCGAGTGTCTACACTTAAGCCTCTGAGCGAGGGCGTGCGCGCACCTATCAGGACTCTCTGTGGTGAACATGACAGAAGAGATGGGGAGGAAGAACGAGCTGCTCAACCCTGCTTTCATCTTCCTCCCCTCCTTTTTACTGCCTGAAAACTCAGCTCTGACACACAAAAATCACGGCGTACGTGCGTGTGAGAGACATTGCTACATATTTCATGCTGCTGATGATCGCAGGAGTTATCATTCTGCTTGTATCCGAGTATTTGACAAAGCAGGTGTGTGTGTTTGTGGAGGCAGCTTTGGTGACTTGACAGATTGTATGCGAGTGTATGAAATGCTGTGTGTTGGTATTTATTTAAATGTGTTATTACACGCTTTGAGGCTCTCACGCTGACTAATGGTTGTGTGTGCACATTTTGAACGATGAGCCAGCATTGTTTGTATGTTTACCGTGGTGTGTGTGTGTTGACGTGATGGCTTTTCTCACGCAAGCTCTCCTCAAGCCAGCGTTCAATACCTTGCGTCTTGTCTCCGTCGATGTAGACAGATAGAGAGCTGAAAACGCTCCGCAGCAGGATATGAAATATGCTAATGAACCCACATCATAATAACCCTTCATCACGCGCACGGCAGAAAGAAAATGAAAAACTTTGCAAAGGACTTTTGTCTTTTTCCGCCCGTGTTTCAAGACAAATTTGAAATGATCTTATCCTCACCGAGGTGTTGAGAAATGGAACTTGCATCAGGTATTCCCTGCTGTATTAAGACATCAATCATAAGGCGAACAAAATCTTTCTGTTCAAAGCCACACACCAAACATTATGACTTCTTTTCATTTCAAAAAGTCTCTCACTTCCATTAATATCATTTTGTAGCTGTTTATTTCCCGCAGCACACGCAAAGAGCGAGTATACATTCACAAACAGCCACCACGCCTCTCACAGCAGGGGGGATATGCAAATGGTAAACATTTCTGCTTATGACTTAACAGCATAAAGAGGCAGATAAAGACTAAAACATGTTTAAACCACTCCATTTAAAACCTGCAAAGCTTTTAAATAACAGGCATTAGGGAAATAGCAGTACTTGCCTCCTGGAGTGTGTGTATGAGCCTCTTCATAATAAAGTAGAAACAAATTCATTCAATAAATGTTTCAGTTTCACATATTTGAGTGATTTTATTGAAACCTGGAGTAATGACGAGAGGCTCAGTGGACCGCTGCGACCTACAAGTGAGGGTAATGTTTTTTTTAATTATATTAAAAATGTCATTTTCCTGCAATTATGTGTGACTATTTATTGCCAAGTGATGTTGAGAGTTGCTGGTATGTAGATTTAGTTTCAATTTCCAGTCTTTTCCAGGAATCTGGAATACCAAAATGAGATAAATACCTTAAAATAACAGCTTGATGTTGCACTGATACTCTTCTATTCCCATTCTGCCCACTCTTAGTTTCTGATGGACAGTAAACTGCTGCTGAGTGTAGCTGCTGTTAGCTAATGTAAGCTCAGTCCGTTAGCTGGTCTGCCCAGACTGAGCTCAGACCACCGGGGGGCGTTTGTGTCGTCTTCGTGTTCACACTGCTAGCACAGGACCTTTTGGATTGGCGGGAAGAGGAGATTTTCAGGCCCGTGGCAGGGGGAGATGCAGAGGAGTGACGCTCAGCAGAGGTAAAGAGGACAAGGGAGGAAGCAAAGAAATAAAAGGCGCCGAGCTGGGCTGACTGCTGTTGGGCGAGTAAGTAATAAAAGCTGGCTGCTGTGTCTTGGTGTTTGGCTGTTAGTCTACTATTGTCTACTATCTACTACTGCTATTTTCTCATCATGAATAATGCAATCACAACAAATACATGTGTATTATATGAATATGTACATGCTGCAAAGCTGCAGTGATTGAATTCTGAGAAATGAACACAATGCGAGCACACACTGTGCACTCTTCCATCATGTTAACTTAGTGCCAAATGAAATTAAGGCGACAATTCATTTCGTTAAGGACCCTCAGAGAGCTGTTTCTCTTTTGAAGAATCATCGGGTTCATTATTAATTCTCAGCAGGAGCTGCACTTAAAAACACTCGAGCGCTCCAACATCAAATTGCAAAAAAAAAAAAAAGTCTAATTAAAAATGACACTGAGTGGAATTTATAATAAACAAAACAACTCAGACTTGCTCCATATCGTGTCTGTATCTCCTATCCCAATGAAAGGAGTACTAATGGAGTTACAGGTTCCTTTATAGATTGACATTTTATAATAACAAACATATGATAAGCTCATAAAATACAATGCAGTGTTAAAGATTTGAACCCTTTTTCACCCTTTCCCATCCACATGTAGTGCAAATGTACTAAAGGAAGTGTAAATTAACATGTTTATGTGTATATTAGCAGTTGATCCATAGAGAGCTGGTGGCACTAATACTTCTCTCAGGTGCTGTTCAGCATTTGCAGAAGAAGGTGGCGTGATGAGATGCTATAACCTGACCTTCAAGCTTTTAATGGACTATTTGTGTACATGTAAACTGAAGGATAAGTCCCCCAGAGAGATAAAGAACTGAAGAAGCTTTTGATTTGTTTGATTTGATTAGATAATTCCAATGTTTGGCATAGCACAGCCAAATCTATTTATTTACATACATCTATTTACATGCATCATTTAATGTGCTATAAAATGGAAAGACCTGGAGTAGGTTACAAGTAGTCAGGATTTTCGGATTTTGGAAGCATGCTGAGGCCGATGACCTGCAAAGACATCTATTGTGAGTATGGTTTTGAATTGTTGGAAAGCTAAGATCAAATCACTAAAAGAAATGTGAGTTTTATGTGTTTTATTGATTCAAGATGAAGTCTCCTCTTTTGCTCGGTTATCATGCTGCTGAGTTCACACCATAGTTCTCATTTACATATTCCTTCTGTTCCTGTCAGACGACAACACGAATATGAAATTTGATTGCAGCTCATGAATACCATGTTGACCAGCAGGCATTTCCAAACCAGCGAGCTGCAGATGAAATCATTATTCTATGATCTCTATGACGAAAAACAAACAAAGCACAAGTCAAAGGCAGCAGCTATGCTGTGAGACTGACTATATTGGCAATTAAAATGAGAGAAAGTAGATGCAAGAAAAAGGTCAGCCAGCATCTGTCACCACATCCAAATGAGCTGCAACTCATGTATTTATGCTCGTACAAGCCCCAAATGTCTGCATCATCATCTGCATACATTTGTATTTGAACTTCAGAGCAAGCTAAGGGCACGTCACTTACATAGACATTATACGCGTTATAGTCTAATATGGAAGCTTTTGGATCAGGAGCAGTCCATCCTTTCATCATGCAGGATGTTTCAGATGCTCGTATGAAACACACGAAAACAAACTGACAGTCATTTTAGCGTCAATGGAATCTAGAGGTAGTTGTAAAATCTCTCTGTGATCAATAGTGTAATGTGAAAGACGCAGCATATGGATGTGGAAGGGGAACGCTTGACTCTTGATTTGGCTGGCCAAAGACTGAGCAGTACTGGGAAACACTTAAGTATTGAAAGAGACCGTTGGATCTAAAATACTTTGATAATCTGAAAGTGTACTAAAAAGAAGATAAGTACTTGGTTAAGGTTTTACTGGCTGCTAGTAAGAAAGCAATTACTAGAAAACAGTGCTCCCGTACACATAGACAGCGGCTAAAGAAATGTTTCTAATAGAAAGATGAATACATATTGTAACAAGACAATCCCAATGGCAATGAGAATATGAAAAATAGACAATAGACGGTTAACAAGTAATAAAGATGTAAGTGGACTTAAATAATTATGAAGAATCAATCAGCACACAGCAATGACACACACTATTTGGATTTAGGTCGGCATCATTTACCAAAGGCACGCAGGCCCCATCAATCACCAGTAATTGGGGTGATTTACATGTACAGACACTGGTTTGCATGTACATCATTATTTTGACTCATTTGAATATGACCTCCAGACCTTATCCTCCTTAAGTTGACCAACAAATCTCAGTTCTTACCTGCCACAGCCACCACTGTGTACTGTAATTCAGCTGTCGTGATGTACCGGTTTTGTGGTTCTGTCTATCCTTGAAAGTCCATCAGAGGCTCCTAATTCAGTCTTTCTTTTTTCCCACTTTCTTTATTTCAATAGCTGATTTGTCAGCAGCGTCAGTACACAGACTATCTGAATTTAAAAAAGCCCTCTGTGTCTCACAGCGACAGTTTTTATACAAGTTGACGAAATGATTGCTGGTAAAAAAGGAAGAGTTGTGGCCACAGATGTTTTTTTGTGTAAAGTTAAACAGCCCGAATATTTCCTAAATTCTGTGAAATCTGACATTTAACTATTGTAGATGAGTACTGACGGCACAGAGAAGCATCCACTGTGTTTCTGAATCAAAATGCTAATGCTATTAGAGCCACATGTATGAACAAACTGATCATACAACTTATTTAAAATTATGTTTTTTTTGTAGTCTACCTTTGTGCAACATTTAACTCATCACTAGGACACGCACAAATATAGAGTATGATTTAGATTGAGGTATTTGTTGGATGATTTATAGTAGAAAGGACGATGTAAAACAAATTGAGAGAACAGAAACATTGAGATTTTCTTTTTCATTTCATAGACCTTTTCTTCCAGTTATGGCTCCTCTGCCGCATCACAGGTAAGAAAATCTTTTTTTTTTGTCCCCCGTGTGCAGCTAGCGTTCACATTCCTGAGGAGAACATAACCATAAACCCATCAAGCTTTAAAAAATGAATTATGTTCTGCTAGTACAGCGGCCCCCTCATGGAGAGAAGTGACCCTGTTGAAAACACACATAACACAGATATTTTAGCTCAAAGAGTAATTAAGGTTATTAATCAAACTGTAAATACTAGATTTGGTTGAGAAAATGTGGGCTGCTCATATTTTGTCATATTTGGTCATGTCCAAAGTTAAAAAGTTTCTGGAAGGATGTATCCAACTTCATTACACACCAACTACTCAAATGTTTTGTGTTTTTTTCTGTTTGTTTTTTTGTCACCACCAAGCTAACACACTCCCAAACGTGGCGCCCAGTGGAACAGCAACTCAGTCATCAACAATACCCCTCGGTGATGCTTCACACGCAATTGATGGCAATAAAAACACATATTACGAAGCTGGATTCTGCACCCATACATATGATCGACTGAACAGCTGGTGGAGTTTACTCTTGCCCGCCATGTATAGTATCTCATCTATTAGCATCACCAACAGAAATATAGTAGGTGAGAGGATCAATAAAGCCGAGATCCTTATTGGGAATTCCCTAGACAACAACGGCAACAACAACCCAAGGTAATCCTGGAGAATACCACATGTTTGTATTTCCTTACATTGTTCATGTGACCAGTCTAAAAGTTGTTAAAACAAAAATAATTCCACTTGATGAGTCGAGAGTGGAGTTCTGGGTGAAATGCTCCTCTTGCTTCTACCTTTCCTCGTGAGAAAGTTGGTAAAATTAAATTTCATAATTCAGGGAAAGTCTAAGGCGACTTGCCTGATTGATTTTTTTTTTTTAAATCATGGGTCTACAGTACTTGTTTAGTTCTGGCCTGTAAGAATTTCAGTTGTAGTTGCAGCATCTTTTATTAAACCAGAATCATCCTGTAATTTTTGTCTTTTTTTCTCAGGTGTACTGTCATCGACTCCATCCCAAACGGAGGTACCAGTACTTTCGACTGTGGAGGCATGATAGGTCGGGTGGTCAACCTATATCACAGTGGCTCTGACCCACAATCTGTTATGTCTGTGTGTGAAGTGGAAGTGTATGGAGGTGAGTCAATCCGAACTTGACCGTAACGTTGTTACCACCAGGGGGAGCTGAACAATCTGGTGGAAGGTGAACCGGGGTTATATACTGGTCAGCCATAACATTATGACTACTGACTGAAGTGAAAACCAACAATTATCTTGTCAGTGTGGGTGGGTTATATTAGTACTACTTCGACACGTACTACCTACCTAAGCATTGTTGAGACTATGCACACCCTTCCATGCAAACAGTATTCCAGACTGTGGGCCTTGCCCAATGCAAAAAATGGTTTGAGCACAACAATGAATTCAAGGCGTTGACTTGGCCTCCAAATTCCCCAGATCTGAATCCAATCCAGAGGTCTTGTGGAGTCCATGCCCCGATGGGTCAGGGCTGTTTTATGGGACCTACACAATGTTTGGCAGGTGGACATGACACCATGGCTGATCATTGTGTACTGCATTGGTTGATTAGATGATGAGCTGTAGGTGAAAGGGACAAAACAGACGCAAAGGAAGGGAAAGCAAGGGGGGAACACTAGGAAGTGGCAGGCAGACAGCTTCAACATTACAAGAATTTATTTCTGTGATTCTAAACCCGAGTACAGAATATTTCTTCCTGATTCTGACACTCTGGACCTTCTAATTAAAAAAGTAGGTTGGCTGTCTCTGCTGCAGCCTCTTCAAATCAAATGTATGTTGCTCACATTTTCCAGAACTCTACCAGGCTCCTTCGCCCTCCTTAAGTGTGGGGGTGAATGGTGGGAGCATAATATTGGTGGACAAAAAGCTGTCTTGGTCGGATGCCCTGTTCTATTGCAGAGACTTCCACCGGGACCTGCTCAGCATACGCAACGGAGAGGAGCAGACGAAGGTGGAGGAGCTGCTGGGAAACCCCACGTTCCCCGTCACCGAACATGTTTGGTTGGGACTGCGCAGGTACTCTGTCTAATAACAAAATCTGTTTGTCAGGCTTGACTTTTTTGTACTTTTATTTTTACATTTTCTTCAGTACATATTGATGTTACAATAAAAACCACATCAGATACAGATTTAGTGTATTGCTGGATCTACATAAGCTTATATGGGAGCCCATTTCCACCAAGATAAAAGGCAGATAGAAATGAAAATACTCACTGACTGAGTATATGTGACTTACTGCTCTGTGTAAACTGACATGGGCAGAGAGACGCATATTCTTTCCGAAACGGACCACGGCGCATTTTGTATCTCATAATTTTGATATACCATATCTTTTATTTTTATCGTGCCTGATTTTTAATGTGTATTTTTCTTTTTTAATGAAAATGGAAGTCAATATAATGACACAAAGGCAAAATTAATGAATTAATAAGTCATAATGTTGACTTAGGAACTCCCAAAATTAAGTATCCCAAAATTATGAGATAATAAATGTAAAGTTTTTGAAACTAAGTCAAAATTACGTAGTACTATGCTATCCCCAAATTACCACTTAAAGTTGAAGTTAGGAGGTACTGTGTCAAATTCTTGACTTCCCATGAGTGTTTTTATTTTTTTTATTTTTTATTTTTTTACCTTGGCAGAATTGAACTTCCATACAAAGAGTTAGATTTTGGACTACTGTGAAACATTTATCAGGGAAGAGACTAGTGTAATCTGCCTTTCTCTCTCTATTTGTGCACTTTTTTTATCTTTTCTATTGTGTTCCAAAAGTATTCTTTTATCAAACTACAACCCTGAGTTTAAAGTAGATATATTTTAATTTAACTCGAGTACATTTGATTATGCTGCTCTTTCCACGACTCCTCCAACCCTGCTCTAAGATTTATCAGATGGCACGACATTGTTAGTTTAATTGTGAGGTGTTGTTTTTCACCTTTATTGATCCAGGGAAGATTTATTGAGCGGCGTGTCCTGTTTAAGCAACTCCTTGCCTCTACAATCACAAACTTACATGCATTTTCACTTGGACACTGCCAGGTGTAACAGCAATCTGCCACTGTTTACCGCCGAGCATCTCCGCGGGAAGAGTCGGGTTTAGGGTGCCAAGTGGAAGAGTACACGAGGAGTAGTTGTTAGAGAGGTGGAGAGTTTTGTTCTGGGTTTCCCGGCTTATGTTTTCCCATCTGGTCCAGAGATTTAAACACCTCAACAATTCTTTCTGGATGGCACCTGGTGAAGTGGAAAATATTTGAATGTTAATTTAATGAGAAAGTGAAGTAAAAATATTTAGTTTGGGACAGACGAACAAAAGTTATTATAATTCCCAAACCATATTTGAACCTGTAGCATCTTCACGGTCACAATTTTTCCAATCTCAAAGATAATTCACTCTCATTAGTGTGATATCAGAGCCATTTATAACAACGCTGCACCGCCAGACAGCCATCTGGTACGTTAACAACAGGCCATAAAGGAGCAATAATAATCAAACAAAAGTCACAGTCAATAAGCTCAGATTGTGACAAAGTGCCATATTAATAGGAAGATCCACCTCCACGAGGGAGAAGCTGCTACATGTTATACTTTCCACTGTTTGTGGCCGCTGCGTTTCACATGCTGCTCACATTCTGTACTCTAAACCAAAGAAAAGTTCAAGTATCAAGCCGTGTCTTTTAGGTACCTGATGGGTGAGAAGTGGTTTTGGATGTCTGGCGATGATCCTAATGACTACAGCCACTGGAGACACCAAACTCAAAGCCCCATCAGGCAGTCGAGCAGTCCTTGTGGCGGCATTGAAACCAGCGCCCCCTTCCACTGGACGGATCACTCGTGTGAAGATCACGCAAACTTCATCTGTTTTGACGGTGCGCTTCCACTCTCATCATCGAACAAAGTGTAGCAGTTTCAATCAGAATTCAATAATTCAACCTCGGGAAGCAGATTTCTGATTGGAGGGAGGGCCATTGTCTTGATGTGGTTAGAGGATATTTTGAAATAAGATTACTTGAATATGAATCTGACATTCAGAGCAAAAGCAGGTAATTATGAGGTAGTAATTATGATATTACGATGATTACCGTGGTAACAGCAGGTGTGATTTAGGCCCTGATCAGGCAGGATGCTATTTTTACAATCAGAGGCGACTGAGGTTCAGGGCCTAATACTACAGATCCCAGAATTCTAGGGGCAGCAAACAAAACATTGAGCAGCTTCTTTGCCAGTAATATAACAGATGAACAAGTGTTACATGTGTTTACATGTACAAACAAACGAATGTTTCAATAAAGAAGTCTGTCAATAATCTGTAGATGCATATTTAATGCTACAACGTTTCAAAGTCTATCCCTCATTCTTAGGTCGGAATGGTGGACCCCGTCACTAACAATGAGAAAATTATAGAAAGTAAATATATTGAATGGCTATTGATTAAAAATCAAAAATGAAAATCTTATGAATATAACTTAGTAAGTAATAAACTGTCAAAAATAGATGTGAAAATTCGAGTTAATAGGTGGAAAAAGCTCTCTGAATGTTAAACCTCAAAAGACATTAATGCTGCTCTGAACTCATCCCTGCATATAAATGATGAATTAGAAGAGTACTCCACTGATTTACCATTGCTCTCCTCAAACATTATCGGACTCACAATGGACTGTTTGTAATCCAAAGTGATGTAGCAGAAAAAGATACGGTCCTTTTTTATTCCACGCATTCTTCTTCCTTATCAAGATATGGCACCTACATGACCAATAATACAAGTTCAGCACCAAGCGATGCACAGCTCGTACCGACAAAAGTCTTTGTGCAACTTTTCTCAAAAACAGTAGCACCCCTGGAAACACTCTGATGACCTTTACTAGTCAAAATAGGACAAAAGAAGACAGCTGTAATATTTTTTTTCTGACATTATTAATAACCTGTGTTTTAATCTGACCTTTCAACCCTTCTGCTCCCTCCAGGTGATGGCACAGATGTACAAAAAGTGACGTTCTTCAGCAGCGCCAGATCACCGAAATTACCACCATGAAGAGAAAGTCTCAAATTCATCGTGTATTTTCCAGCACTGGGGCTTCATCATCTTCTCTTTCATATCAGACTACCATGTCTTTACTGTTTTTTAATATATCACAGTACATATTTTAGGCCAGAACATGAATGTGAAAAAAAAAGTCAAACATATTTATCACATAATAGGTTTGCTGTGGTGTGCACATCTATGTCCTCACAACTCTATTCCATTGTCATAATACTGGAGACCATACTGATATCTATACCAAGGTCCATAGCCAAGGAGTTCAATAAATATTCATATACTTACGTTTAAAACAAAAGGCTGAGTGTTTTTTTGACTGACACGTCCACTGTGTGCAACTCAAATATACTCAAACTGAAGCACCTTCAGCCAGACTTGTGTTACTCCATATCCTCAAATTCCTTTTATGTAGAATAATAATAATACAATATAATTCTGTGGTATGAATTACATTTAATTACATGGTTACTAGGGCTAAATATGAAATACATAAACCATGCTGTTTACTGGTATGGGGTGCCCTTTGTAATCCATGTCCAAGAGTCCATTTCCCCGGATAAGATGGGTTTTATTCGTTATTTGCCACTATAAACACGCTCTGACCTCCTCAAGCTTTTATTTTGGCACTTCCTGTTACCGGCATTTGAATTTGCATTTTAGCTAAATATTTAGTTTCACCCGAAACATTTAGCTTCAACATTTATATTTATATTTATATTTAACATTTAGATATATATTTAACATTTAGCTTCAACATTTAGATTTAGATTTATATTTAACATTTAGATTTATATTTAACATTTAGATTTAGATTTATATTTAACATTTAGATTTATATTTAACATTTAGATTTAACATTTAGGTTTAGATTTATATTTAACATTTAGATTTATATTTAACATTTCGATTTAGATTTAGCATTTAGATTTTACATTTAACATTTGGATTTAGTTCACAAATATTGTTCTAAATGTGCAAAAAAGTGACCAGTTTTTCAAACATTGTTTTTAGCTAAATGTGACAAAATGTTGGTGTTATTTTCAGAGCGAGACACTTTACAAACGGCACCCCATATACTAGATCCTCAGCTGGTGACTGCCTTTTTGCCTGAAGCATGCACTGTATGTTTAGCCTCAGGCTTCTCACACAATATCACGTACGTAGGCATCGTTTGCATATTTAAGAGCCGTCACATGCTTCTAATTTTCTAATCAATCAGCTGGAGACAAAACGTTTTCATGTTGCCATTAGCTTATGTGAGGGAAAAAAAAAAGGAATAAATCTGCCATCATCTAGTATGTCCAGGAGTAGATGAGAATTATTTAAGATGTGATGTTACAAGGCAACCCTCAGGACGGATTTTTATTCCACATAAACTGTGCGGCACGTTTATTGATGCTAACCTTTGATGGCATCATTCAGGGAGGTCTCGGTGGACCGCTGCGGCCTCCTCCACCGCTCGTTTGACGGCTGATTCTCAAATGGAAAAAGACACGATGGCTCATAAACTGGACGGCATAATGGAACGAAGCTGAGCAGCTAAAATATACTAAAGGCTCAACCAGGCAGTTTTATAAGATCTGACTATCTATCAGTGTTCCAGTGGTCCCCTTTCTTCTCTGTCTTCTCTTCTTCTCCCTTGATAAAAAGGTCAATGTGAGCTTTTCTTTAAAATAATCAAAAGCATAAACATACTGTAGTCCCCACATATCCTTGAAATTCTTGAAAGTTTATTTGAAAACAGACATAAATAGACATGGGTCATTGAAAGTGCGTTTTAGATTTTATAATTTATAGACAGCACAACTGAGAAGCCTCTCTCTCTCAGTTCTCTGTGTTTAACCTCGACCCCTGTCTTAAGAACTCTGCGTTGGGTCCTTGAAATTTGAGAAGACTGGGCCTGGGAACAATGGGAAAATGTCTTTATAGTTTTTCTCTGTGGTTTAAGGTCTTCTCTGTGCGATTGTTCCAAAAGATCTTGCCTTAGTGAGTTGAAAAAAAAATAAATCAAAGTAAGCATTTTCTTCTGCTCGAGGACTTTAGCACCTTCAGGGGTTTAAATTCAAATGGAAACTGAACATCTTTGACCATCCCTGGAGTTTTCCCATCCAGCTTCAGTCAGCAGAAGCCCGTGCTGTACGTCAGCTCGTAAAGCACAAAAACTATTTGTGGAGTGTGTTCATTACTCTTCCGCTGAGCGTCAATACAGGACTGGAAGCAGAGTCCGAAGTTAAAAATGTCACTGACAAACTTGCATTGTGTTTCCAGTAAATGCTTCTACTGTGCTCACAAAGTAATTACTTCACTTGCATAAGCCTGTCCTTCGCATTTTTAAGTGACTGCTGCATTTCTTTAAAGAGATGTAAGACCTGTAATGTAATAAAGAAAGTAAATGTCCGGCTTTTATCAGCGTATGCCCCTCAAAATTCACCGCCACCTCCTTCCCATCTAACTCTGATTTATCTGATAGAAGCAAATGTTTAAGTAGGATAAAGATGTTTTTGTCTCGGAGATAAAAACAGTGCCAGGAGGTATTTTCTGATTAAGCTGTGAATAACTGATGTGGATCAACTCAAAGTCAATCCTATAAGAGCTCCTTAAGCACAAACTGTCATCCCTCCAGGCTTCCATCCGTCCGTCTCTTTCACCTCTATCTGCCGCCCTTCCCCTCTCTCCTCCTCTGCTCCCCTGCCTCCCCCTGTCTCTCCCTCATCATCGCTCATTATTGTCCATTATTGATGGAGAGAAAACAAGGCCATCCTTTCCTTCCTGCAGTCTCTCCATCCCTCCTTTCTTTTTTTCCGGTTGGATAAACACACGGACGGCACTGCCTCCTTAAACCAGTTCACCTCTGCTTCCTCGGCCTCCCTCCTCTGCCTTCTCTGTCTCCTCTCTGGCGCTGTCATTAGTATGCAGAAGAAACAATAATATTCCTTCATGTGCCTCCCACTTTCTCCACCTCCGTCATCGTCTCTTCTGCTCTTTGCCTCCCTGCAGAAGAACTCCTTAATATTTAATCTGACAATGAACCCGAAATCTAATTTTCCTGAAGCCGTGAATAAAGGGCTAATGAGGTGAGACACAGTCCAGTTTCTCTGACACAGCTGGGTGAGAAGATGATAAATCAGATTTCATACCAGTCAACTAAAAATCATCTGATTTGGTGATCACTTTTTGCAACTTGCATCTTCAAACTGCTACTGTGTCTGATTTGGACATGCAGTGAATCTCTGCAGGTCCACAAAGGATAGAACACCCCCCAGCAGGAGGAAACCTTCAGAATTGCTGATCTCCGTTCTCCTCGATCATCTTTCTACTCCTGAGAACTTCTTCAGACTACAATCGAACCATGCTGTCATCAGTTTACATCTCAACAGTGATCAGAAAGTAAGAGAACAGGAACAACACATGTACAAAATGCACTGAGGCGCAGGGGACGTTATTCCATTGTATGTGGGAATGCAATAAGATCAAACTTTTTTGGGAAGAGGTTAAAGGAGCAATAGAAAAAATGATTTCCAATGGATCCTGCGTTCTTTGTCTTAGGTCTTTACCCAAAAGGTCATAAATACAATAAAAGTGAACGTATACTAATAGATATGTGTCTTTTACATGCCAAAAGATGTAAACCTTACAACAGGACTAAATATAAATTCATATTCTAAAAATAAATTCAAATACCCGCAATTGTATTAAGCCCTTAAGTTACGCATAAAATGTCTATGACACTTGTACCATAACAGAGCACAGACCTACATATTTCATATAATGACATGTATGTATATACAAGTGTAGGTGTATGTAAGAAAATGTTAATAAATATATTGTTCCAAAAAAAAAAACTCATCTCACTGTTTATAGTCTGTAAACTCAGAGTCAGACTTGGAAAACTCAAATGTTGTCGATGAAATTGTAGAAATTAGGCACTGAAATGACTAAATATCTCAAAATATTGGAATAAAACCTGAGAATAAAGGTGATTTCCTACCAAAATAAAATACCTGACAGAGCAGAATAAACTAGGCTTTAAAGTTGGATGCGTTTGGCTGATTGGTGGTGAAAATATCTTTTTTATGGAATGTGGGCGCATGACCTCTGCGTTTCTCAAACACCTACAGTCTAAGTGGTATTTCCTTTCCTTTTCTTTTCCCCCCTTCTCTCTCTTTAGGACCCTGTAGCACCTGCTGATCCCTTGGAGCCTTGACGTCAGCGCTGTAAACGGTGGAGATCTCCGGTGCGCGGCGGCAGCGGTGCTCAGCGTCCGTCCAGCGCGCAACGCAGGCGGCTGCCGCGGCACCAGCAGCAGCAGCAGCAGCAGCAGCAGCAGCAGCAACTCAGTTCAGACTTCCCCGCCCCGACTCATACATCCACACACTGTCTGGGAGGGATACAGCAAAGACACACTCAACAACAACAAGAACAACAAGCAGCAGCATCCTCTCCAGGTTTTGGAACCGGTCTTCGCCTCTCCAGCCTCGCCAATGTCGTCTGCTGTCACCGAGACGGAGGAGTCGGCGCGCAGCTCCCCGCTGACACCGCTCAAGCTTGTCGGGCTGGTGTGCGTCTTCCTGGCGCTCTGTCTGGATGTGGGAGCCGTGATGAGCCCGGCGTGGGTGACCGCCGACGACCAGTACTACCTGTCTCTGTGGGAGTCCTGCTGGAAGCCGGCGAGCACCGAGAACTGGCAGTGCAACAGCACTCTGGGCTCAGGTAACGACAAGAGGCGGGAGGGAAAGTCACTATGTGCGGGTTCATTGAATCAAAGCAACCGATCCATTCATCCATCGTGCCCCGGTGCGCATGGGACAGCATAGAGGGGAGTCACCGTGTGTATTCAGCAGAGAACAAAGAGTTGTTCAGAGTGATGCTGAGTCTGATGATGATGATGATGAGGGATGCTCTCACCTCTAGTAAGGCATTCCTAGAGGGAGAAAGCCCCAAGACAATCATCTCTAGCAACCATGGAGAGGTTTTGTCCTGACCAGTATGGTGACTCCCCACTGTCTCTATCCAAACATAACAAAGCCTCATCCTGACAGCAACTGTCAAGCCGTGACTCCTCTGGGATCTCCACATTAATTATCGTGGAGGTGAAATGAAGGGAAAAAACCTGGAGTGCGCTTCATGTAGAATAACACTCCAAATTTTATTCCTATCAGAGGGAGGGTGGGGGGGGGGGACAATGAGAAACAAAAAATGTCTTGTTTGTTCTGCCTGCACCACAGCCCCCGGTGACATGCCCTCACACTCTCCCCGTTCCTCTTTTGCCACTTAAAAAAGCTGCAGACGTGACATTGTGCAAACGCACAAACGTGTGGTAAATACTAACGCTGATGTTAATGGGTGCACCAGTGGCCTCGGGGTCTTTCGGGAAAAGGGGGGGATGAAGAGCGAGGAAGAGGTGAACGGCCTGTTGATGACGGCATCAGAGCTGAAGACACTTTTGATGAGTCATAAGTCATTTTTTTTATCAAATATGCATATATTCTGGTTTTATTTTGTCATGTAAATGGAATATTTTTGAGTTTTGAACTGTTAATCAGACAAAATAAGTTGCTTTAATGGTCTCACTGTTTTCTGACACCCTAAAATGCAACTTTAAGTTCTTCTAATGTTCAGTCTGTGCATGTTATCATGTCTGAACATGGGAATCAAACTAAAACACAAGCCTGATTGTGCATCTTCACCTACTTTCTATCATTAACGCTGCAAAAACTAAAAGCTACCACCTTTACAGTAAAGCCCATCAAACTCTCCTGGGTGTTGCCACTTACCTGCGCCTAATTAATTCGTTTGTCAACACTGACGAAGGAAGCAAAGAAGGAAGGGAAGAAGGAAGGGAAGAAGGAAGGGAAGAAGGAAGGGATGAAGGAAGGAAGGGAAGAAGGAAGGGATGAAGGAAGGAAAGAAGGAAGGGAAGAAGGAAGGGGGGTAAAAAGTGCTGTCTCAACGTAGAGCTCGCCCCGTCGTGCTCTTGTTTTTCCGTTATCTATCATCCTCCCTCTTCTTTTGTTGTCTAGCAAACGGCCTTATTGTCGCACACAGGAGAGGTCTTGCAGTTTTTTGGGGAGGGAGAGCAGGGCTTCATCTTGGATGCCGACTCGGGTTTCCAGGGAAACAAGAGTTCACGAGTGTTACTTTAATTGAGGTGAAAGCGACTTTATTTACTAGTGTTGAGACACACCGGGAGCCGACTGGTGCTAATTACACATGAGGGCATTAAAAGGATCATTTAAAAAAAGGTGTGTGTGCAAGTGGATGAGTGTCTGACCGTGTGGAGTGTGTGTTAGTGGGTGTGTGTGTGTGTGTGTGTGTTTGTGCCAATAAGAGGCGACCGCGTTGAGCTGACCTATTTCTGGACAGTCTCTTCTGAAGCCCGGCTGAATATTTCATGTCACACTCTGATTTTTCTGTTGTTACATCTCCGCACCTCCTCTCCGAGGACCTGCACACACACACACACACACACTAACACACACACCCACACACACTCTGTGACCACAACTTTCAGCAGCTCTTTCTTTCCTCTCTCCTCACACACATACATGCACATCCAGACTCCAGACCAGGACTCCCTACCTAATTAGATGTCTTGGCGTGACAGGTGTATGTGTGTATGTGTGTGAAAGAGAGAGCCCTACCAACACACATACATTGACTCATAGAAATAAATCACTCTCCACTTGTGCCAGCTCCCTCGGCTTGTTCCAGCACCTGAGCACGGACCAAAGCGGCACTTTCTATTAATTTAGCTCATCCTTTCACTCATTCTGATGATTTTTCCTTTTTGTAATAATGTGAAACTGAGCTGATCGCAGCAGGAGAATTGGCTTTTCAACCTTCCCCCTGCTTGGCAAAGCTTCCGCAGTGCTGCCGCTGCTGAAGTTGGCTTTGTTAATTGGCTTGCTCTCGGGCACTACAGCGTCGGGATGTTGGAGCCACCATACTGTTCAAAAAGACAAACATAGATGACACATCTTTATACCTATAAATGTTACATTTCTATTGTTCATAATATGTAACAGTGTATACAGATGTGTTCATGTGTAAAGCCTGACCGCACCGGCATTATAAAAGGCGGCATTTTTACAGCTAGATCTATTTATTTCAATGGAATCGCAGCGATTAGTGGATTCGCTTGTAAGTCTGCTCACATTTTGCATGTCAAGTTATAAGACAGTATAAAGAATAGAGGTCATATCCATGACGTCCCTCGCAGGTTTCTGAAAAGCTCACTGTGGGTTGCTGCAATCCTGGCAGACCTGCCTCCTCCGCCTCCCGGCTAATCTAAAAATGGGCAGTGACATGGAGCTGAGGCAAACAAGCCACCTACCTGTCAATCAAAGTGACCAAGCTGTTAATCCTGCATAACTTTAAGCCTTAATATAATGTGAACAGGTGAGTTGTATATAAATTCACCCTCAGTACAGTTGTCATGAACGGGGAAATTAGCTACAGAGACCAAAACTGTTTTTTGTACCAGGCTGTAAACATGTTTATTTCTGCTGTGAAGTTGGACATTTCAACATGGGGACTTATGGAGACTGACTCACTTCTGGAGACAGCCTCAAGTGGACGTTTGAGGAACTGCAGTTTTTGGCACTTCCACATTGGTTTCATTTCCCAGCCATGGTAGTTGCTGCTTGGAAAATAGTCAAGAAGCAATAAAACAAAACAGCGATAACAAACCATAAAAACAACCATTATTAAAAAATGACTTACTGACTGGCTAAAATCTGTATGGGTGTACTGTCAAAACAAAAGGTTTTGATAATCTTTTCATTGTCATTTCATGATGTGACGCACAAATTTCTGCTGTGAAGTTGGACATTTGAACATGGGGACTTACGGAGACTGACTCACTTCTGGAGCCAGCCTCAAGTGGACGTTTGAGGACCTGAAATTGACCAATAGGAAGCCGCCTTCATAGTGTAGATTATGGCTGTTTAAACATTAAAAAAACAATACCTTTGGGAAATGTAGGATACCTTTATAGTCAACCAGTAACAGCTTGTGACAGACTCTCTCAGCACTGATGCCACCAGTAACAGCTTGTGACAGACTCTCTCAGCACTGATGCCCGTTTATCAGGGAACTTTATCGGTCAGGGCGACACGGCACACATTTCGCACACAATGCACCCGATCGCAGGCCTCGTCTTTGTCTGCTGTGTGTCTGACTCCAGTCTCCTTCTGCACCGACTGCCCCCCCAGGTCCAGCACGCTACTGTGTTAAAAAAAAAAGGGGGTAGAGTGATTAGACAACTAGATACAGTTGTGCTAATCACCTCCCCTGGCGCTGCTGTCTGCAAAAAAAAAACAAAAAAACATTGTTGTCACCAGACAATCATTAAAAGTCTGGTTCTGAAAACGCAGGGATAAGACTACATCTAAGGGTTAAACTAACAAGCGAACCCACCAGCTCCAGACAAATACATTTCGGTCACGGGCCAGCCAAGGACCTGTCAAGGACCAGTCACGGCCCCGTCACGGCCCCGTCACGGAAACACGGGAACTTTTAAGTTGCTACATCTGTACACTCTCTATGAAAATGCCCCTCGCTCCTAACAACAAGCAAACTGCTGTGATGTATGCAGAGTCAGATCATTTAATATCTCAGTCAGAGTCAGAAATCTGCGGTTCATAACATGCACGACGTAGCTTCTAATTAATTGGACTGAGACGGGAAATCAAAAGCATAAAAGCAGAATCTCAGTGTGCAGGGTAGAGCAGAACTATTGTGTAAAGACCAGCTGCAGTAATTGGAATATGAAGTTTCCTTGTGAACTGATGCCGATACAGTTATAGCATATATTGTATATCTGAAGCCCTTCTCAGACGTGTACCTTTTAGATGTGATGGCAGTTTAACATCTCGGTCTCATGTTTTTGAATAAGTGCCTGTAAAAGTCACAGCGGCAGTCTCACGAGGTCAGCCAAAGTAGCACGGAGCATTTTCCGCCTTTTTTTTATTGCTGAACAGAGAGGCCGGAAAACGACTGAACCACCGAGGTGGAGGATGACACGCAACAAAGGTTGAATCCCACGTCGCCGTCATGTGGGAGGCGACGAGAGAGATGAGACAAATTCCCATGTTAACAACTCAAGATGGCTGTATGATTACAGAGTCGGCCGTGTGAGAGTTAAATTCAATCTAATTACATTGAACGAGTCTTTGGCTGACAGGAGGCATCCACGCTTGGCTGGTTCTCTTGAGTTATTAAGTGCCAAGTTTGATATTTTGGAGCTTTCACAAAAAGCAGAGTTTCCCAGTCATAATTAGAATTTGGATGTTGGTGAAGATGTTTTTTTTTTTTTACACGATGCATAGAGATTAATCTTGTTTTTCCCCTGTGGAATGAATGAATGAAATTATAAACACTCAAAACGATATTGTTCCTTTGTCCTGCTGGATGTGTAAATAGATAACTGCTTGTGTTGGTGTTTGCATCTCGTTCCCGCTGCCAAAAGAAATAAGCGAAAGCAGGTAGAACATCCTCTCATTATATTCGTCGGCTCTGTCACACGTTAGAAAACAGGCGGCAGGCTTAAATCAAAACAGGCAGCGGAATTAAAATCGAACGAATGATGGAAACCGTGAGAAGAGGCGGCGATCATTACGGCTTCAACCACAAAATAAGTTTTGAAATCCATCACTGATGCGGCAACAGACATGTGCCGGAATGACAACAAGAACATCCACATGAACACACGGATGAAGCCACGTTACATTCCATGTCTGGAAAAAAAGGGATTTTTGATATTCATGACAGAATAGAAACATCAATCACTGACAAGCAGCCGGCGTATGAGATCAAGTCGACTCCACGCAGAAATTCCTGGAGTTCAATTCCCTCGTGTCTGGCAAACAGGACACAGCTTCAGATGAAAAAAATCTTCCAGTGGGTGTTTGGCCTTATAGGCAGACATCAGAGGAGCCTCTACCTGTCACACACACACCGTTTGAACACGAAGAAGTTACACCTGGAAGCCAAGCGGCTTTCTTTCTCTCTTTTATTCTCTGCCCCCCTTTCTATTCCCTCCTTACATCCTCCTGTCAGGCTCAACCACCTCCTCCTCGTCTCCTATATTCATTCATCCCTCTTCTCCCCCGTTTGTTTTCTCTGATTTCTGACGTCCGTATCTGCTCCAAAGATGCGCTGTTGCTACCAATAGGTTTGTCATTCGTCTGACCTTGAGAGTAAATTCCAGAGGCTCGCTGTTGGATTTGGATACAGCCTGAGACACTAAAAAAGTCAGAAAACTACGATATGTTCCATCTTTTTCTCACACTCTTTATATTTCGTTTAAAATTATGCAATGAGCTTTATGGATGAGCGTTTTTCCGCTTCATTTATATTCACACATTTGCGAATAAAAGCCTGTGCTCGCTTCTGATGTGATTTTGAAATAAATGTAGTGCAGATGAGTCAGTTTTGACCCACATGTGGGTCTGAAATTCGTTGTCACAGATTTCAGATCAGTCAAAAAGCGTCATAAATGTTGCCTCCTCGCTCTCTGCCCTCCTCATCTTTCTTGATCAGTCTATCGATCCGTCCGATGCTTTTACTCCCCGGGCGTTTTTCATCTGTGCCCCTAAATGAATTGTCTTTTTCTCAGTACTCCCATTTCTCTTTTCCATTTCATTTTTTTTTGTTTGTTCCTCATTCCCCTTTGTCTCCTTTCTTCTAGTCTTCCCACCTCCCCGTCCCTCTCTCCTCCCCGAGGGCTTTATTGTTACATTTCTAATGTTAATCATTTTCCCTTTGTAATTTCACCATCCCTCTCCTCCTCAGCCCTCTCCGTCTCCATATCTCTTTTCCATTTTCTCCGGGGTCAAGTCTCTCCCCCCCTATTTTCCTCCTCTCTCTCCTCCTGTCTCCACCCTCCTTCCCCTTTCCCCTCCTCTCCTCTGACTCCATCTCTCCTCTCAGTGAGCTCAGCCCCCAGAGACGCTCGTTCTATTTGTAGCGGCTGAACAAGGAATGGGAAATGATGTGGCATTCACTTCTGTGGCAGGAAGACAGACAGGGGAATAGGCGAGAACCTACAGCTCTCAGTTGCCATCCCCAAAACACACACACACACACACACACACACACACACACAGTCTGGGGGCATGATATGGAAAGAAGGGGATGTGCACGTGCCCAAACACATATAATCCTTCTGGTGGATGCAAATCAAGCTTTCTTCAAAGCGTTTACATTATCAGAGAAGCAGCATGTTGCAGCACATAAACAGTCTTAAAATAAACAAATTATAAATGATCTGTGGACATAAAAGAACAAATTTGTGTTAAATACAGTTATTCCTCTGGTATCAAGTCACAATATTCATATTTTTCATAATGAGCCTCTTGTTTTAAACTTTCATCAGCCATGTTCACCAGGAAACAGGCTGATTTATCAGCTTTTATTCATATTTGGTTATTAAATTGGTCTTTGATTACATCTAAGCATTCAAAAAAGACTTTAAAATCCACTCTGCTGAAGTACAAAAGATTTCACACCACTTAATTAACAGCTCGGACCCCTTAAAAAAAACTTCTGGGGGTTTCAGAAATGAAGCTGATTAGTTTCTGTTCTACATTTCACATTATAAAGATTATTATAGATCAGAAACAACTGATTAGTGGATGAACAGAAAATAATCAGCAACAATTTTGAAATTAGAAATGGAGTCACTTTGAGTTTCGGAGTGTTTTTAGCCAAATAAGAACTTGAAGACTGTGGCAGTGCGGGCTGCGGGGAAAAAGAAACGCTTCAACCTGCTGCAGAAAAATTGAGGGTTGAGCGACACTGACAGTGAATGAGACGGAGGGAGCGCCAGAATCGAGTGAGCCGGTGAATTAAAGAAATAAAACACAACCAACCACCCACCCTGACACATTGCAGCATAGTCCTGTGGTGATTCACATTGCCTGACTGGCTCTGAATACAGCCTCAGTTTAGCCTGTTAACACACTATCATTTGCAACCATAGCATTTTAGCACTAAACGTAAAGTACAGCTGTGGATGCTCACACCTACGGACAGTTTAGAGTCACCACCTGCATGTATTTGGACTGTAGGAATAAGCCAGAGTATCCTGAAGATAAGTGCGATATTTGACCCACAAGCCAACCAAAGTCAGCAGGCCTCTGGGCAAGTCTGTAAAATTTCATGCTAATTAGTTCAGAAGTAGTTTGTAGGCTTTTGAAGTCTTCCAAGTCAGCCACTAAACTTCAGATGATCCCACACTGTGAATATCAGTAGCTATGCAACAGTATGCAGAAAAGCTCGGAAAGGTCAGTAATGTTAAAATCTCAGTGCCGGTACTTCGTGAAGGTACCCACACTTTGCCAGCTGTGCCCAAATTACCCAGGAATTCTCAGTGTGATGCTCTGCCAACAAGTTGATCCGAGCAGATGGAACACGAGTGAACATAATCCACTGAAAAACATGAAGGGTGCCTCTGCATCGCAATCTGCACACAGCTCTCCATTATTTTATTATTTATTTATTTCTTGTAGCAGTCGTGTGCCCTTATAGTACCCTGAAGCTCTGCTTTTGTCTGCAGCCAATACTGAGCCTTTTATTTTTAGTTATTTATTTTTTGCTGTTTGCGTCTCTTACTGGATCTCAAATTAAAGGGTCGGGTCTGGAATTGACTCAGAAGTATCTGCTGGTAACGGGTTCTGGTATACAGCTTTGATTGTATGGGTTGTCATATTGAGGTATGAAGGTCAGGACTAAATTGTTGATATAATAACTAATGTAGTGCATGTGCACACTCTTGATTTTTCATTGTGGGTACAGGAACCAGAGGTAGTACAGCAGTTAATCAGTGTGACAGCTTGGAGTGGCTTTGCAGTGACACCGCAGTAATCCCGTCACATGGCAAACAGTCACATTACAACGAGAGGTATTTCTCACAACGCGGCACAGAATGGTCTGTGTGTGTGTGTGTGTGTGAAACCGCTAAAACAGCAAGCACTAATTCGCAAGTCACACATACACGTAAGTTTGCGTGTTGAGTGAGCGTGAGAAAGAGGGGAAATTCTACAGCATGTGTCACAGAGTCCGTGATTTGAATCTGTCATCGTGTGTGTGTGAATGAGGAGTGAGACATTTGCATCAACAGCTGGAGATGATTTCTATCGCGTTTGCTCCAAAATATACAACTTCTGTATGTCATCTCTGATGTAGACAGTAAATGTGTGTTATTAATGATCATATGTGAACGATCTTCACTGTAGGGTTTACAGTTTGCATACAGCAGATGGGAAGTAAGTTGGCAAATGAGCAGTGATGTTGAAAAACCTCGCTAAACGTAATGAATGAACAGTCGAAACAGTAAGATCAAAGTTATGGAAGAATAACTGATAGTTAGCCAAGAGTAAGAGTTAAATGCTTGAACTAATGGTCAAAATGTTACCTAAAAGTGATGGTTGAAATATCAAAGGGTAGTGGATACAAAAGGTCAATTTAAATGAATCTGGAATATGACAGATGATGTTAAAGCAGAGGTGGATGGGAGATGAGTCCAGGCCAGATCCTAAATCTAGACCACTTTTTTACTACAGTGATGATGACGAGCTACTGAAGTCTCCAAAGGTCCAAAAAAGATTCAAAGAAGAGTCGAAAAATTCTTTTTTTCAGTTAGCTCTGGAGCTGAACCGAAGACGATATTTTTACCCCAGCTTGCCCCTACGCCCACTTCGAGCCTGCGTCTTGACATAATGGTGTCAGCACCTTTTTACTCCGGTTCTTCCATATTTGGATATCTTCCTCCAACTTTTGTACATCCGGATGCCATATTACTCCATTCCGACGCCATAATTTACAATCTCAGGCCCCACCCTCAAAGAAAGATCTCCTTATGCCGATTCAGAACTTTGAACAAGCTTGGACCTTGCTTTGGCGTTTACTGTCTTTTTCAGACTACATTTATTGTTCCCAAGTTACATGCTATAGTAGATGTTTTTTTTACCGCGCTAGTAAATTTAGGCATCACCTCTATTTACACACCTTAAATAGCCGGAAAATAAAAAAATAACTTCACTTAAATAACCCTGCAGGACTGTTGATGTCAACTGCTGTGCGGTGGCTGACAGCTACATTTCTACGTCAAATGCATTTAATTGAAGTATGCCTTTTAAGAGCTACTGTATGTCTGTATATCTTCCTCCAACTTTTGCACATCCGGATGCCATATTACTCCATTCCGACGCCATAATTTACAATCTCAGGCCCCACCCTCAAAGAGAGATCTCCTTATGCCATTATTAAACTTGCCGATTCAGAACTTTGAACAAGCTTGGACCTTGCTTTGGCGTTTACTTGTCTTTTCACTTTTCAGACTACATTTGTTGTTCCCAAGTTACATGCTATAGATGTTTTTTTTACAACCAATAGTGGTATAGAATTGTTTTTTTATATATTTTAATATATAGTTTGGTTATCCTTTTGGTTTCATTCGTTTGATTGGTTGAGGCTGCTTCCACAGAGTGAACCATCTCTGTGCTTGGAGGGAAGTTAAATATGAATGAAAAACCACCCGAACCTCATGAGAGGCTTGTTTTAACCCTCCACCTCGCTACACCTCGCCTCCCTCTGGGTCTGCCAACCCTCATTCCACTCATGTGTGTCTTGTAGCTCTGCTTCTACACGGCTATTTTTTTCGGAGGGGGGAAGCTCAGGGGAGGCAACAACAGAACGGCCTTAGTGTAGTTTGCTTTTTGCTGAGATGACTTCAAGCCAAATCCAAAAATTTGTAGTGTGTCAAATATATAAAGCAAACAGATTCAAACCCACACGGGTGGATCAGAGGCTACGGAGGAGAAATTGAACTTTTTTTGTAGGAATACCTTGTTGCCGGGAAACATTTTAATCAAGCTGAATAGGTGAACTACGGCGTCACCTTATTAATCAGCCGCATCATTCAAAGTTAAAATAAACTCCTCTGCATTTGTATTACAAGATGCTTCTGATAGCATCCTTCTCTTATCTCTCCTCTCTTCCTCCTGCTCTCTTTCATCTTTAATTTCCTCCTTCCCTCTCTGCCTCCCACTACCCACCACCGCATCTCATCTTTCACCACCATCTCCGTCTCTCTTTCCCTCCCTATGCCTCTAAATCTCTCATCTTTCCTTATCTCTCCCCTCCACCATCCATCTTTCATAAGCTTTTTTTTTTTTTACCGCGCTGGTAAATTTAGGCATCGCCTCTATTTACACACCTTTAAATAGCCGGAAAATAAAAAAATAACTTCACTTAAATAACCCTGCAGGACTGTTGATGTCAACTGCTGTGCGGTGGCTGACAGCTACATTTCTACGTCAGATGCATTTAATTGAAGCATGCTTTTTAAGAGCTGCTGTATGTCCTCGAAGGAGTGCAGATTATTTTATTTATTTATTTCATTTGTACCACAGAATTTGCTAGTTTAGGTCCAGGAATAGGTTTTTTTTACAGCAGCTTACATGAGCTACGGCCAATTTGACAGCAGCACATCTGATCACAGTGTGAAAGCAGACAGATGGAAGAAAAGGTTAGAGGAATGGTCAAATCTCTTCTCTCCTCCTGAGCCCAAATGGATTACATGATCAGGAATGTGTGTGTGTGTCCAGTCCCAGTCCCACCAGCATGTAAAATTTTGAATCCATTCATTCCAGTGGACTTGCTTCCAGTAAAGCAAACAAGCGAGAGGCCAACTTTGTCACACTAATTTTGCAGCAAACTCTTGACGGCTCTTGTTATGTAAGCCGCTCACTCCAACTTGTCCTGTAGTGTTTATTGTGTATGCAGATTTAGCTGTGTAGTCGCCTGCTCCTGATTGGTTATAGTTGCATGTGATAAAGCCTTAGTTTGCCTTTATTGATCATGTATGCAGTGGTTTGATGTGTGTGTTTGTATGTGACCATGTGTCTGTGTGTGTTTCAGAGTGCATCACGGTCCCTCCCGTATATAAATGTGGACAGATTTTTGAAAACGTGCCAGTAAAGCTTTTTAGCCGAGGCTTTTTGTCAGCTCAGGTATACTAAGTGCTCTCCCTCTTCATTACTTTCACTCAGCGCTGCTCTGTCCTCACCTCCTTCTCCTCCTTCTCCTCCCCCCTTCTCTCCCCCCCTACCTTCCACCACCCTTCTCCTCCCTTTGGCATTACTTTTCATGCTGCCCTCTCTCTGTCCTTGTAACATTATGCCGCTGCCTCTGCCACTTGCGCGTTTCTCCTCTTTTATCGCCCATCACCCTCTCGGAGATGGTCGCCGCCTCCGCCGCCACCAAAACCTCTCTTCATCTCACTTTAACTTGTCTTTTCCTTTTTACGTCAGCTTCCCTTTGTTCCTCGATTCCCTTTGTTTTGTTTCCTTTGTGGATCCTACACACTCATTTGTCCCTCCTCCGCCCTTTTATTTCCGCTCTTTCTTCATTTTTCCTTATCCAGTGTTGCTTTCCTTCCTTCACCCAACCTTGCTTACTTCTTTCCATCCCCTGTCGTCCCTCCTTCCCTCCTTAACATCACCTGTTCTTCCTCATTCCTTCCTTCTCTCTATCTTTCCTTGCTCCCTCTCTCTTTTGTCCATCTCCTACTTCACTTCATATTTCTCTTTCTTTCCTCTTTCCACGCTTGATTAATCCCATCCTCCTCCTCCTCACTTTCCTTTTACTTTCCTACTTTCTTTTTTCCCTTCCAGTATTCTTTCCTTTCCTCTGCTTCCTTCATCCGTCCTCTTCCCTTCCTTTCCTCCCCCTTCTGTTTCCTTAATTGCATCGCTTTTCCTCCCCATCCCCTCTTTCCTCTCTTCCTAGCTTTCCATTTCTTTGCCACTCCTTTTTTTGTCCAATATCTTTCCTTCCTTCTTTCTTTCTATTGCCTTCATTTCATACCCTTTTCACCCCCCAATTTTTCTCTTCCTCCTTGTTTCCTTCTCTTTCCTTCACCCTCTTTTGTTTTCCTGCTTATTATTACCACCATTCATTGTGTTTCCTTTGTTTCCCTCCTTGCCCCCTTCTTTCTTCGACATCCCTCGCCCCCCTTCTTTCTTCCATGTACCTGTGCTCTCCTTCTTTCTTCCCTCCTTCTTCACTCTCTATACTCCCTCCGATTTTATTCTTCATTCCTTCCTTTTTTAAACCTTTCTTATAACCTTTCGTCCTCTCCCCCTCCTTCGCTCTCTCTCTAATCAACATACTTGATGGTGAATATAAAATGTCAATTAAAATAATATGTCTCTTGTGGCTCTGTCTCGTCTTCCAGACGACCCTCAAGGTCTTGTGCGTTTCATTTTTTTTTAAACTCTGGTGTGCGTTCACTGCTTTGCATATATTCATGAATGTTCTCCAAATGTTTTTATGCAACACGTTGCTCGTGTGTTGCGTTCTCCTTACTTTCTTCTCCTCCATCCTTCCCATTCCAGACTGGCAGGTTGCTACGTTGGCCCTGTTGCTAGGGGGTGGAGCCCTGGTGCTGATGTCATTCCTGGTCGCTCTGGTTGCAGTGTGCATCGGGACGAGACGGCGATTCTACGCACCCGTCGCCTTCATGCTTTTTGCTGCAGGTCAGAGCACACACAATGAACGGTAGTCCATACACAATTACACCAAACCTGGGTCGAAGGCCACACACTCATTATGTACTAAAATACACACACCTAATCACACACACACGCACAGGCACTTAATTAGTCAATTTAGACAAGGTAACTGAAAGGTTGCAGGGTAATCACATTGAACACTGACATGCATTTAAATGATAATCCTTACTTACTCATTAAGTAGGCGACTACACACACTGGCTACACACAGACACACACACACATTTCCTCTGCCTCAAACTAATTTAGAGCAAATCTTATTTTTATGAATCAAGCCCAGCAGGTTCGGGGCAGAGTGTCACGCCTGTCCGTTTAATTTCCTCAGCCAGCCCCAAACTCAGCTTGGACAACTGTCAAGTTTCCACATTTTCCGCGTTCTCACCTCCCGGGAATAATTGGAAAATTTCATTTTTTTTAGGTGTGAAATGTTTCATTTTGTAAAGCTTGATGTTTTGCCTGTTGGACATTTTTTCCTCGATCACACTGCAAAGCGCAGAAGTGAGATTCAACACTAAAGAGGAAATCTTCTTAACTTAAAGAGATTGAGATTTACAGAAGCTACGTGGCTTTTCAGGAACTGGGAGTCGTGTCTTTCTGGAAAATCCTCTCAAAGTGTGCGTGAGAAATGGAAATGCAACGGATTGGAATTAAACATCCTCATTATGTTTGGATTGACATTCAAATCGAATCATTCTGCACGCTGTAATGATTGAGAGGCTTTTCTGTCTTTAGCCTCAGCAGAGCAAACATACAGTGTGACATTTCCAGTTTGAACAGAGATACAAAGTCAGAAGTATTTTCCCCTGCTGTTAATTCCCATTTGAACCTTTTCCTCAACCTTCTTATTTAGCACAGGAACACGAGAGTCTCCTGATAATGATGCTATGAATGTATTATGTGAAAATTCAATTTTATTTCTGGTCACCATGTTTTTTTCCATTAACCTTGGCATTAAAGTTGGCAGAAAATACTAAGCCATAGCTGCCATTATTATATGAAAGCTGTAGCAATTTGAATTTGACAAAACACTGTGCTGTATTCACCACATTCATCCAGATTTGATGCCCGATCTGAAAGTGAAATGATTTCAACCCAATGTGTCATTTCTAAATGATAAACTTTAGCTTGCAAAACAAAATTTTAAAGGGTTGCTGTTAAAGGTTGTTTTCGCTGTGACATAGAAGTGTACCCCGGGGTGTGTCAGGACACTGTGACATCACTGTTGGGTGTGGCTTTCGAACAGAGAGGGCAGCAAAACATTGTTTTTATGTTCTGCTGTGAAGCTACAAGCTTGGTGAGTCGATGTTTCACAACTACTGACTAAGTTTTTACTTTGTAACCATTTTTGCCAGAATATCCGTCCAGGAGGGACAACCACAAACATCTGGGTTTCTGCTTTTACTGATGCATTCACGGCAATGAACTAATAAAAACCTCCCAGAGAACTCTGAATGTTTTCTTGTGAGGCGTTTCATTTTCCCCATGGATTGTAACCAAAACGACATTAAACTTTAAAGGAGCATTTTACTTTTCAAAAAGTCTAAATGCACTCCATACTTCAAGCTACAATTATTATAAATATATCATTTTAGAAAACTATGAAATTCTTAACAACAAATAAACAAAAACACTAGCTGTCAAAATGTGCTTGTTCTCTCTCCCTTGATGGGGCACAAACAGCCTCTCTAAGTGATATACAGAGGCAAAGTGTTTTCGGGTGGACTATAAAGGGACCCCTCTGTGAATGATAGATCACATACACCCTTCTTAACAACCAGCTACCTCTTTAAGGCTTGTTTTCCACACCATCTGTGTTAATATTTGCCTCTTTTTTTGATATTATGCATTCAGTGCTTGTTTATGTTCCCCCCTAGATGAATTCCCTTTGAAGAAATAACGATTGATGTGTTCCTCTTTGTTCCACTGCCATCCATCTCTCTCACACCCCTCCCTTTTAAAACTTTCCCATCTTCTCCATCCTCCTATCGCCTCCCCTCATCCTATCCATCGTTAAACTCGTCCTGCTTCCGTTGACCTTTTCGTCCAACTCCGATCCTCCTCTGTCTCATCCCTCTACCTCCTCCATCCACCCTCACTCCTCTGTTTCTCCGCCATCATCCCCCTCTCCTTCCCTCTTGCCTGATCAAGTTTGATTTATATTGTTTTTTCTAAAAATGTGCTAAATGAACTCAACAGAGCTAAACCATATCCCCTCCGGGCATGTGACTCTCTTCTCGACCCAGTCGATGTTAATTTCTGCTATTTTTCTCCTAACTGTTTTGTACATGACGGCTGAAAAGTCTATGCGATCAAAATTCCTTGAACCCAAACTTATTCGACTGTGTAGCAGACGTGTTTTACATCAGAGGAAATGTGTTCAGAATTCAATAATTAATAATGAATACACCATATTAATAAAATATAGACCCCCTACTGTGTAACACACTATTGTGAGTAAAAATATCTTTCTTCCACGTTGACTCTCTTATTTGTGTTATTGTACAGCTGTTGTATTAGAATAGATAAATTACACAGAACATAAATATTTTTAACATTTACAACAATTCTGCCTCTTCCAGCTGGTACCCAGCCTGCTAACTTGCTGTGATAGCTGTACTAAATATAGAGACTGGCTGTAATCCACTTCAAATTATTATTTTTTCCCTTCCTCATCATCTGGTTCAGCCTCGCCATGATCAATAAACTGTCTCTATGGGGACAGGTTTCCCCACTCACAATCATGGTTGTGCGCACAGCAGGTGGGTAGAAAACATACTGCCATAATGTCATCATAGATTATATATATTTTCCCTATTTCTGGATATTAGTGATGTTAGAATGTATAAAATGCTGTCCATCAAAATATGCCGCACAATAGATGCCGCAGGCATACTGGAGGATGCCTTCAGTGTATACGGGCAAAACTTCACTCACAAGAAACCTTCAATCAAATATTAATAAATATTATTTGGGATCATGACAAGAGATTGGCACAAGTTTTTGTGATGTTTCTCTGGAAGGAACAATAGGCTAAGCATGAATCAGCTGTCAGCCTGAAACTCTAAATCTGTTCTAACTATCAGCAAAGTGATCACAGAGCAGTATTCACCAACAGCTATAAACACAGTAACAGTGGGAGCTGTCTTACCATAAGCACAAGCTTTTTTTTTCTTTCACCCATTTCTGTGAAAAGCTGTCCAGCGCCTTATTAAAATCCAGCACTCTGACCAGAAAGCTGGGCATTCATACTTAATTATGCTCTTGAGTTAATAGGGAGGTTTTTCCTTTTAGACATTTTTTTACCCATTATTTTTGCAATTTGTGCACAAAAATGTTATTCCCTAAAACTACTATTTAGTCATAACCTCTTAGTTATTCTGATTTGTTGCTTGGAAACCAATAGAAATGATACTTTTCCTATAGAACTGATACATTTCCTTGTACTTACTGTCTGCATGTATCCTCCAGTTGTCCTCCAGGCCTGCAGTTTGGTCCTCTACCCCATCAAGTTCATCGAGAGCATCAACCTGAGGATCTACCATGAGTTCAACTGGGGATATGGCCTAGCCTGGGGGGGAACCATCTTCTCCTTTGGTGGAGGAATACTCTACTGCCTCAACCCCAAGAACTATGAAGAGTATTACTAGCCCTGATTCAAGCCCAGGAACCTTCAGTCACATGCTTGGAGAGGTATTGATGAGGTAAAGAGGGGGTTTGTGGGTATTTTATTTAATGGCTCAATTCCAAAGAACTGTACACTGGATTTGAGCCAATAACTGCATCGCCGCAAGTTTCCCAACCCTGGGAAAATTCATGGGGTGAAGCTGGTGTTTGGTGGATTTCTTTTTGTGCCTGAGTTAACAGAAGAAGGTATTTTATTCCTAGGACTTGTGACACAACTGGAGGAACTGACTAACCTGCAGTAACAAAGGATGGAGGTTTACATTGAAGATGCCGCCTCCATCCTCTCTTCCCTGTGAATATAACTGCAAGAACTACTCTCATTATGTCACTGACAACTCAGCCTATTGACTCTGTTATTTAGGAAACAGGATGGTAGACTGGGAGGCTTTTACTGCACGTTTACGCTCGCATGCACATGCAACAGCACGTGTATCCTCACCTGTAAACATCAAATCCTCGTGTTGGACATCTTCTCTCTCTCTTCTGAAAATCTATTCCCCAGTCTCCTGCTCCATTAGTTCATCATCGTCAGTGCTTAGCTAGGAGTTGTGTCATTTTGTCCAATGGAGCTCTTGAACTTTCACAAGGACATGGAAGAGGATCAGACACTACAGTTGTACTTCATAACTTTTCATAAGACAGATAGATTCCTCTTGGGGGAAGGTAGGAGGGGAAAATAAAATAAAGACACCCGCTCAATATTCCGTTTTCGACCCACTTGTCTGTTACCGCGGCAACCCACAGGGTGTGCACATGCAGCTGTCATGATTGATTAGCCATGGTCGGAGGTGTGAGACAGGACTGCGCTCAGCTGCCTTGAAGGGTCTGCTAAATTTCGATTCCCTATTGAGTCGAGTTTCTCCACACTATGACATTCAGGGCATCCTTTTTCCTCTGGTGCAGCGCCTTCTGCATCCTGTTTGTGGACGGAGTACACGCAATACACGCCACAGACAGATACAGTACAGTTTCTCAGTCGGCGTGTTTACATGTACATCAGCATTTTAAGAAAGTTAGAATTTGTGCATCCTGAGTGTAATATTATGATTAAACACTCAGCTAAAGTGAGTAAAGCAAGTACAATCACAGACACCTTTGGGCAACTGTGACTTTGCTAGGTGCCCCCTGGAGCATGTATACACTTTTGTCAGACTTTTTGTCAAGTACATTGCTCTAGTGGAGGTGAAAGGGAAGTGTGGCCTTTTGCATTTAGACTCGTTGGAGATAAATGGAGTTTAGGGTGGTAACCAAAATCACTCCCTATTTGCTACTTACTGCACTATATTCATGGGTTTAGGTTTAGTTTCAGAGGGGTGTGTGGGGTGTCATGAGAACAGTTGTGGTGGGATTAACATTTCTGAAAATGATGTTATCTTCAATAATAAAAATGGCAACTGTCTACACACAAGAGAAAAAAGGTAAATGGAAATAAAGTATTGGGGACCAAGCATCGACCCTTGAGGTACTCCATAAAGTGCACCTGTTGTGGCTGGCCTAGAGTCAGGAATACCTACACCAGTGTAGACTCAAACCAGTGTAGTGCCACGAGAATCCACTTTGAAGCATGTCGAAAATGTTTTTTATGAACACTCATATAGAATGCTGTTGATTTTGACAGAAAAAACAGTTTCAGATCAGAATTAAACTCATAACTCATAATAGGATTACTGTCAAGGACACAGTCAGATAATTGCCTCCCAGCACGAGGAATCAATGGATTATTGTGTACATGTAAACATTGCCCCTGAAGCTGACTATTTATAAACCGGATCAGTAGACACTACTGATAAGTTCAGGCCATGTGTCTCCTTGTCTACAGTAAATGTCAGGGATCAGCCCTGAACCCAGTGTGTGTACATTTTGGTGGAAAACAAGCCGGGCATGCATCTGTTGGCACAGGAAAAGCAAATGTCAATATCAGCCAGTGTCAAATGTCAGCATTAATGGATGCTGGGAAGCATTCGGTATAGGATCAGGATTGTATCTTACATTAAGGCATCACCACCTTATAGAAAAGATCACCTGATAATCACTGCTTTCATGTCCCAACAGGCTGATGTGAATTTAAGCAGTATTTATCTCATTTCCACGGTTTCCCCTGCCCTCAGGGTTTGGCTCAAATCACCAGTGGTTTGGGTGGTAGCCATGGATCAAATGTGATCTCTGCTTGTTGATGTGAGTGGAAAAACAAATATTGTGACTTCTGTATTGATTTTCAATTCTAGATTGGCTGATAAAGCAGGTAATAAAGCTATTTTTGCTTTCATTGTGAAAATGCCTGTTCATGCTCTCTCTTAGCCAAAGTTTAAGTTCAACTCCCCCTGTGTGCTGTTACTTACAGTTACTTTCCTCACCCTCTGACCTCCATTCTTCCTTCAAAACACACTGTGCAGAGAGTGGGATGTAAATTCAGAATTTTCCGGCTGACATTTTGGAGATACAAGCAGCGTGTTGTTTGTACTCTCCACTGTCACATATTTACTGTCAACTGTCAAACAATCACCCAAAAATAGGATCCAGGCTGCCTCCCTCCCCATCTTAACAAATGTCCACTCACACAAATTATGTCCATTTATTTTATATAAACTGACACGATGATGTTTAGCACAATATAATTTCCTCTGTTCTTGATGTGGAGATCTTGCATTTGTTTTGGCAGTCCTTTCTGTCACTACACCAGCAGGGCTTCTAAAATCAGCTCATTTAGGGTTTAATGACTGCGAGCTGATGCGACGGGAAGCAGATTTCAATAACGCTTTATATTACAGACCACAAATGACACTGTCATGATTTAGTATATACAGGGTATCAATGAAGGTTTGGGAAGGAATGGTTTTAGATGTTAGGAAACATGCTTATTCACCTCTCGTTAGCCATACAGTTTTAAAGGTTTAATCCATGCAGCCACACTAACTATTGTTTTCAGTCTTTATGCTCACCTAAACAGCTGCTGGCTCTAGATTGGTATCAATCTTTCCATTTAACTGGGAAATAAAGCAATTTAAGAATATTTCCCAAAATGAGCAACTATTCCTTTGTTTATATATTTATATAGAGGGTATGGAGAGATGGTGGAGACCAAAACAGAGCTAAAAGGAGAGTAAATGTTGGACTTATGTTCATTAGATGGACACGAACACAACTCTATATGAATGCTAATGTTGCTCTGTAACTGCTAGATGTATAAATTGGCATATTTATAGGATAATATGTCAGTGTTGATGCCCAAAGTGGCTTAAATAAATCTGTATATTTAAAATGTACTGGAAAGTTAATGATTTTTCCAAGTAACCCCTGAAAACAAATGCGTTATCCCATTATTCAATATACTTATATACATCTTACTAGTTCATTAGTACCCTGCCTGTACTAAATATTGTCACTGTAATCTGCAGGCTATAATGTAAAGCGTTACTAAAGAATAGCCTTGTGGGCAGGATGTGGTGCAGACTAAAGCCACTTAATCTTACTTTACAAGCCTTTTCAGGCTGACATAAACCTCATGTTGTAAATTCACAGTGTATATTTCATAGGTAGTATTGAACTGATGGGTGTTATATGAAAGTAGGGTCTTAGGAGGGTCAACAAAATCCTAAACTTCAATGTTTAGATGTGGATTTCTTTATGTATAGTGACAGGATGTCACGGTTTTCCCATCGTTTTATTCTGCACTGAGTGAATTCAGAAATCCATTGTTATTATTCCATGAGTCATACCAGCTCTATGGGTCAGCGGGTGCTTTTCAGCATGTGACCTTGCTCTTTAGTATTTTATCTAAACGATGTCACAGCTTCACTGTGTTCAGTGGTGGGGCTCCGGTTAATCAGTGTTTCAGAATTGTTGGGTCACCAGATTTTCTGTCAGATCACGGATGAAGCATTTTGCTTCACCTGACTCTGTGTGTGTGTGTGTGTGTCACTTCTTTCGAGCAGAGCGAAACAGGAGTCCTGACACAATACGGAAGTGCTGTAATAGAGATCATGATATTTGATATGGCCGCTAATGTATTTAATACTGTATGATCACAGCTTAGTGAGGGTGTTTTTACTACCTAGAAACGTCTCTGTGCTTTGGTGGTGTAGAGTGACCGTAGGCACTAACACTGTAACAGACCTGGGTTAAAATATACAGGAAAAGTTTCAATATCCACTAATATATAGTAATGGAAGAACTAAATAGCTATTTAGTGCTTTCAAAATCAAAAACAAACACATTAGTTTTTATGTGCAATATTTGATGTCCTGAAAATGCTGTTGATTTATGGTCTCGCCTGCTATTAGAGCACTCTTAATTTACCTGCCAAACACATAAACACTCCTTAAATATCTGGCAAGGGAGCTAAATCCCCTGCCAGATTAGTCTCAGATCAAAGACTTACTGCTTTATACCGTCAGGCTGTTTAACATTGTGCCGCTGCTTTTATTTTATCCAACATTCAAAGTGACAATACTACGTTTCGGATTGGTAATGCAGAGAACAAATACACCCTCCTTCCTCCGAGCTGCTGCTGCCTTCAGGAAGGAGCAGATACAGTTAAAGCTGCGGCGTGTTTTGGTTTCTTAATTGGGAGGCTGAAATCAATGTCACGTCAGTTGTAATTATGAGCCTCTGCTTCTGAATGACAACGCAAATATGTTTGCACCAGTTTCAGAAATGACCTACATGCTTTGATTTTTAATGAAGCGCTTCAACGTGCTTCTGCGTAAATAAAATTATTTGTGTTTGGCTCCGGAGTGTGATTTCTAAAAGGAACTCCACAAGCTGGGTGACAAGCTATAACTGCCCCCTAATAGGTTATACTTGTTACTTGTGGCCCCAGGGTTCCTGACCCATGCTGGTTCTTTGTATGTTTTATCCCAGGTCTGACTTGTAGTTATTAGCATTTATTTGGTTATTAATTTACCGAAGAAAAGTAGAGGCTCGCAAACAGAAACAGCTCTGTTTTATGCATCATCTCCCTGTAGACTGGAGAGAAACACTGTCTAATGATGTGCATAGGGATTTAGGAAGTGTGTATGAATGTATGTGTGTGAATGATGAGGAGGTTTGACAGAGATAAGAGAGAGAGTGTGTGTGTGTGCGTGCATGTGTGTTGGCATGTTTTAGATGCCACTGTAGAGATGTCAGTAACAAGCATTTATCTCTTTGTACGTTGCCACATTAAAGCACTGAACAGAATGTCTCATTTTATTGTCACGTCTTCTTTCTTTCATAAACTTTACCCTATTTGACTTCCAGTGTAATCTTATAGAGTTATTTTGAATATAAACTACAACTATGCTGAGTTAAACTTGTATATAAAATAAAGATAAGACGAAATAAGTGCACCCAGCGGACTAACCAAAAAATATATCTAGGCCAAGATATTCTACTTAGTCAATGTCCATTTCTATGCCAATGATACCATCTTGTATGCCATCGGCTACGCTGCAAACTTGACTGTTCCAGGTTACAATCTGTTTGACGACCTCGATTCAATCATTTAAAGTTGTTTTTTTTAAACTACAAAGGCAAAATATTTGCACTTCACAACAATGGGAATTGAACTGACACAGTCAAATCTATAAATAGCTGATCACCTCAACCAAAATTTTAAAAAATCTAATTGTATTCTTACATCAGAACGCAGCTTGTTTCTCTTTTAAAGAGAGAAAAATCACCACACAATTCACACTGGATTATGAACATATTCTATATGCTCATGCTGCTACCACTACCCTTAAACCACTGGATACCATTTACCACGTGTTTAAATCCTAACTGAACGCCAGGCATCATAATGAGTGTTGAATTGTGCTCTTCTTAAACTGAGTTGAGTAAGTCACCTTTAAAAGTTCCACTGAACTGGAACAGTCCCTAGTAGCATACACCTTACTACGGAGAAAAACAAACTGAGCATAAAAGCACTCATCCTGACATCCTCTTTACAAAGATATTATTTTATATGAAGGGTTTGCAAAACAAACAAACAAAAAAAATTGGCATCATATTCTGTGCAGATGCACTTAAATAGAATCGGGTTTATGTTTCAGTGTCAAGTGCATGGTAATGCCTCTAACAAGCAGGAATTAACAGGAGTGTTGCATTAGCAAAGGTCTTCTAAAAAGCTGAACATACTATGAACTGATGAGTTTAAACCTGGTCAATCTAACCACCAGTGGCGTCACTAGGCCTATTTTAGGGGGGCTTCAGCCAGAATATGAGTTTAAACCAATAATCATATAAACTGTCATTATTCACTTAAATATGATCATAAATCTCATTTCATCGGGTACGGTAGAGAGAGCCCCTTCAGTGCGTCATTATACAATCCATTCCACTTTTTCATATAGAGAACGCCCACATCACTGAAATTCCAGTCCATGTTTTCCATGCGACCCTGCTCACTGCCGCTTGCGTGTTTACCTCTGAAGTACACAGAGCCGAACCTCACAGCGGCAAGAGCAGAGCGCGAACGCATGGGTGAAGGATGGACATCCGTCTTCTCCAGGGCCGAAGTAGTTTCTCCGGGGCGAACTCCCAAGATTCGACTCCACACTAGTGATGCGTGGGCCGGCCCGAAACCGCGGGCTTTTATTTGTATTTTTAGCTGGTAAAGCAGCTGAAGGTGTATGGAGGCGTCATCGTCTTAGATTAATCAATTGATTGACAAATTGGTGCTCTCGCGCAATAACTTTTCTCCTCTATGGGCTAAGCCACCCCAGTTTCTTAAACCTAGTGACGTCCCTGCTAACCACCCACTGCAGATGGTTATGAAAAAAAAAAAAAAAAACAGATGCCAAAGCATATTACAGCTCGATTGCACCACTGTGGGTTAATACTGATCTCGGGTCACATATGCTTTTCTGCACTGAAAAACAAATTCAGAATGGAATGGTTACAACAGGATTCTCCTTTGTCAAGCAACAAGGTTCCCTGTCCTGGTTTTAAAGATTTGAGGTCACATTTTTTTGTCTGAATTCTGTTTTATCTGTTAAAATATGCATAATTGAAGAGAAGAAGAAGGACATCCACATAACAGCAATAACAATCATTTCAATCCTAGTGTATGTATAAAAGTTATAATCACATTTTTAGTGTTAAAGGTCCAGTGTGTAGGAGATTGCAACCAGCTGAATAACCCTTGCCACACCCTCTTCCAAGGCTGTAGGAAAACCTACAGCGGCTTCAAAAAACATGAAAGTATCTTGTCCATTCCGGGCTACTGTAGAAACATGGCAGTTCAACATGGCGGACTCTGTGTAAGAGGACCCGCTTCCCTCAGTAGATATAAAAGATTCATTCTAAGGTAACAAAAACAGCAATTCTTATTTCTACATTTGTTCTGAGGTCTCTCTTATAAAACAGATCTCTCAGTCTTCTCAGTGGTACTTACTGAATGTTCTAAATTAACAAAATAAAGGCATCATTCATTCTATCAATATATCAAGGGCTAATTGCAACGAAGCCAGATTCCTCCAGGAGGAAGACTGCTTTCCCCTCATTATCTGAATGAACACATTACATATCATATCTATTGCCAGTTTTTGACTAGTCTGCTCTCAAGGCCGTCTCTTAGTAAACACCCCTGCTGCCAATTAGGAGTTGTAGTTGCCAATTACCAACATAAGGTAAGACTCTGTGGAGTCAGAGCAAACACTTGACCAAAACAACAGTTATTGCGTCCAGATCATTTCAACATTTATCCCCGCAGAGGCCTTTCAGTTCTGGCTGAGAACTGTGAATGACAAAAAGAGCGTGAGATGTGTTTAGTGCTTTATAATTGCTGTTGTGACAGGCAAACTTCACTGCAGGGGACATCAATATCTCTGCAAGAGAGAAGATCTCATAAAGTTATATAACAGTTGGTTTTTAATGCGGCAGTTCCCTCGAGCAGAAGCCTTTTCTTTTTTTTTTTTCCAGAACTCAGAGTGGGACATTGCTCTTCTCACCTGGCAATGAGATTTCGAAACCGTTGTGGCTTTTCTTGACTGCTAATTGGCTTAAGAATCACAATCAAACTGCCTGTGAAAAGTAAAAAGCGGTGACTTTTCCACCTACCCTCATTGCTCATTCAAAGAAAAAGCAGATACAGCACAATTATTGAGTGGAGTAAGAGATAATTTTATAGCAGAGATGATAAAGTAGGAAAAACTGGCTCCGGCAGTGAAATGATTCCTTTGCCGCCTCTACTGCTGCCAAAAAAACCTCCAGGAGAGTCGAAGGTCGGATGAGGAGCGGCACGCCTTGTCAGTCTGAATTAGCTCTCATCACAACACCTAACATCTGCCACACTTAACATCTGCATTGTTTCACCTCCAACAGATACACACAATCAGGAGGTGTCTGAGTGATCTGTACATGTAAAACCACACCGGATCATCTCTACCTCTCATGCTCTGTTAAGTTTTTAAGAATCATCTGCAGCTCCTATGTTGTTTACTCAGGCCTGAGGGGGAGATCTTCAGAGAACATCTTTCCAAGACTCCCTGCCCTAGTTTACAGTACGTGTTCATACTGTTCTCCCTAACCTGTGGCTGTACTTCCCCCTGCTGTCCACATTCTGCCATGACTACCTAGAACCACTAATCGAGTGTGTCCCAAATCCATATACACACTGATTCTCAGCAGGTTTTCACTATAATGTGTGTGTTCACCCTAGAAAAATGAACAAAATGTCAGTATACAGACAAGAACACGGAGGCTCCCACAGCTGTAACGCACTTAAATAAGTTGCAAAAGGTTAGGAGACAGCTGCGGAAAAAAGGCAGAACGACATTTTGCTTTCTCTCTGTGAATCAGCGATGACATTTAAAAGTCACAGTTTTACAGCAATGGCACATTTAAAAAACAAAAAAAACCAATCAGAACTTGACTGGAATGTAACTTCTTATGTTCATTTGACTTTTGAAAATTTAGCATGCATCTTTGTCTCTACATTCATCATAAAAATGTTCAATGAATACATACGCTGTCAGTTGAGGTGTGTTGATTACATAGATATCAATTGTAAGACTTAGTATATAGTACATACTACATACAGTTCATATGGCGTATGGCTTTGGGATACAGCAAGACTAATCAACCCTAAGAATGACCTCTATCAATAATCTGTTATAATAGCTATGTTTCCCACTCATATTCTGCCCAATAGCTATCGCTGAAGATTACAGTGTATGTATGTATTTGACAAGAAATGTTTGGTGCTGGCGTCAGGCATACATATATACATAAATACATAAATACATTGAGACATAAAGTGATTGAGTGAATGAAATCTTTATGCATGAGCAATAAAAAAATGCAAATTGTGCACGACAACATGCTCTTAATGCTAATGTGCTGATGTTCAGCAGGAGTAATGTTCATCATGTTTACCTCTACCTTCAAACTAGAGGACATTGGTACACCCAGTGTGTGTCTACATACCGAACACACGTCCATGCTTTATTAATACTGAATTTTACCACTACTATTCAAAGTTAATATTCAAACCAGAGATGTCGGAAACTTTATTTTGGGGGGTCTTGGAGATACCAGTGACCTCTTTAAAGGTAACTGCTTGTAAACATGATTTATGTCAGAGGCCCCAACTCTAAAAGTGTTTTACGGCGGCTGTTGACAGAACTTGTATCCATGATTATGGCTCCCAAATCCCAAATAATTATATTCTTGTTGGAGAAAAGGGGAAACATATTTATTCATTTATACCCATCACATGTAAAACATGTGACTTCATTAAAAATATTTCAACCCAATTTGTGGCAGAGAGGAAGATTTTCATTTCAATACTTTCCTGTATATTAGGGTCAGAAAAAAATTAAAATACTTATTTAAAGAGTAACCTATTCACACCTCCTTCCTATCCTGCTGGGGTTTACCTTTTGTACACCAGGACGCTGATTGTAGGTTGGTTACAGATGTAACATTTTGAAACTTAAACCAGAGAGATCAATGATATGAAAAGTCACTGAGGATAAGCAGTGTGAGCAGCAGGGGACCATCAGTCCTGCACCGGCCCTTGAATCCCAGAAAGAGGCTGAAGGAAATCTTGCACAGAGGACAGCAGAACCACCTTCTGTCTGGAAGAGAGCCTGTCACTTTCTGGGGTTGAGGAAACCAAATAAGAAGAAAAAGGAGGAGGTGGAGTAAAATAACATCAAGTTTTGGGGTTTTTTCTCCAGGTGCTCTGGAACCTTCAAAAGTTTAGTTGTGGTATTTTGAAATGGGGTTGTATGAGTTACTTCTAGCTACAGTAGAGAAGTAGAGCTTATGCACAGCTGTGGGCAGGGTCAGCAGAAAAATATATTTTCAATGCTTAGCCTTGCTGCCATACAAACCTTTTAATTTGGAATGAACTTCCAACAGCTGTCTGAGGAAAAAACAAATATTATACGCAATCATTCGACATTGAGCTTGTGGTAAAGACAGCTTTCCCAGTAAAATAACATGACGGTATCAATAGATTTATTGCAGTCATAAAATGAATCAATAAGGTGATCGATAAGACAGAGTGTAATTCAAATCAAACCTTGCTTCTGTTTTTCACTTCCAGATGAAGTGAACTTACCATGCTGCTCTCAGTGTATTCCAGTCATCGTGCTTCTGTGTTACTGATAGCAGCCTTTTGTTGCTCTGGCTCAACCCAGGTCATTTAGTAATATGCTTCATTACAGACTAACTACAACTAACTGAACACAGACAGTCTAATTACCCAGATGGTTTGTTCTCCACTTCAGCGTCAATCATGTTAACACAGGGATGAAATCTTGGGACGATTGAAAAAATAACACACACAGACACACAATCCCTCAGAAATCACTGACTTCCATGTCCTATTTTGACTAAACAAAAAAATATAAAGAGAAACGATGACAGTCGGAGGTTTTATTCCTGTGTCAGCACTGCAAAAAACACAACAAAGGGAATTGCCCTATCTAAATCATTTATTATTTATGGCCTTCTAGGATTGTCAGATACTGTATGGCTGGAAGATCTGGCTTTTTTTGGTTGACATAACGAAGCATCTGAATGTGCATTGTTAAATTGTGATAATGAAAATAAAATTGTTACAGAACAGTGCATTTATTTGTAACTGTTATTGTTCATTTTTTTTATTTTTAAAATGTCAGTATTGGCCCGCGGGCATCTTCACAGTGTCAAATCTGACCTCTTTAAAAGAAGTTTGGACATATGGGGTGCCGTTTGTAAAACGTCTCGCTCTGAAAATAACAGCAACATTTTGTCACATTTAGCTAAAAACAATGTTTAAAAAACTGGTTTGAATTTTTGAGAGTCACTTTTTTGCACATTTAGAACAATATTTGTGAACTTAGAGATATTTTAAATATTTAAATCCAAATGTTAAATGTAAAATCTAAATGCTAAATCTAAATCTAAATCTAAATGTTAAATATAAATCTAAATGTTAAATATAAATATAAATCTAAATGTTGAAGCTAAATGTTAAATATATATCTAAATGTTAAATATAAATATAAATCTAAATGTTGAAGCTAAATGTTTCGGGTGAAACTAAATATTTTGCTAAAATGCAAATTCAAATGCCGGTAACCGGAAGTGCCAAAATAAAGGCTTGAGGAGGTCAGAGCGTGTTTATAGTGGCAAATAACGAATAAAACCCATCTTATCCGGGGAAATGGACTCTTGGACATGGATTATCGTGATAATTTAACATTTGGATTTAAATATTTAAAATATCTCTAAGTTCACAAATATTGTTCTAAATGTGCAAAAAAGTGACTCTCAAAAATTCAAACCAGTTTTTCAAACATTGTTTTTTAGCTAAATGTGACAAAATATTGCTGTTATTTTCAGAGTGAGACACTTTACAAACGGCACCCCATATGGACACCCCTGTATTATATGATATAACTGATTATAACTATATGTGCTCTGCGATAAGCTGGTCACTTGTCCAGGGTGTACCCCACGTCTCACCTAAAGTCAGCTATAGGCTCCTGCCCCACCGTGACCCTGATGAGGATAAGAGGTTACACACAATGGATGGATGAATTACACCTATTAACTTCACTGTCCATTCTCCATTATTATCCATTATCTCATACATGATTTCCTGTGAAAAGTGCAGGGCAGGGTTCCAACATCCTTTGGAGGCTGCATAACAAGTCTGTGGTCTCCATTAATCCGGGTCCTTTCCATCCTACACCTGCCTAACACCACTGCTCCTCTTTTGAGATGTACAATCTCATTACAACATAGTGCACACATAGTAATCTCACTATTATCGTAGACAATAAGCAGTTGTTGCTGCTGACACAGTGGATCATTGGAACTTCCTGCAGAGCAGACTCAGAATCAGTATCACAGATCTGGATTCAGAGTCAGATCCACAGATCCATCCTGCACGACCAAATCCATACGGCTCTATGAACACGGGGGACCCAAGATCCTCAAGAGACCTGTGGATAGCTCGCTGATCCAGCAGAACCAGGTGACCCAGATTCACTGATTCAACTGAGCTTCGTAGATCATTTCCTCCACACAGCACGAAACAAGGCAGATTCAAACTCTGGTGGATTTTAGGGAGACTTCACCCAGTCAAATGGAAGAAGCCAAACACAGCAATAATGCACACACACACACACACACACACACACACACACACACACACACACACACACACACACACACACCACCTCTCTCCCTGTCCAGACAGCAGCAGGCTGCCTGAGATGCCAGTCAGTGCCGATGATTCTGTTTTTGGAACAGCTCATTCACTTACAACCCGCTCCACCTCCACCCCCACCCCCCGCGGGCTTTCTGTACTTGAGAGTAGCCTGTAGACTGTGGCCCAGAGCTGCGCCTGGATCCATCATACCATCATGTCTAATAATAGTAACTCTCAGCCTTATAAATGCGTAGCGCGTCGTGCGTAATGGAGCCATTTACAGTAAATCAAGTCCTGCAGTCTGAATAGCCGGGAAATCCAAAGTGGCTAGGGGCTATCAGTTTATCAACAGATCTAATATTAGTGAGTAAAACGATGCTGCTATCTAACCATTATGAGTTGTGAGCTTTCCCACGGAGAGGAACAGCAGAGACGTGTGTGATTTTACATTTGAGTTCTCAAATTTTCTCTCATTTGGAGCCTGCTGCACATCAAATAAGATGTTTAACTGGTTATGGCTCATGAATATCAGGGCTTTTTTTTCTATTTTAGAATGAAGTTCATCCATCTAAACTCTCTGACCCAAATCCATGAACATCAAAGTGAGCAGTAACCCACTAAACTCATTTGGGTTGATCAGATCGAGGTTATCGCAAAGGGGGGGAAATCATGACGCTCCAACTGAAACAGTCCAACATTGGTTGTGGCTTGTCACGTGACCACCACCCACTGTGGGGGGTCAAAGTTGACTTCATGGTTGACTCACCTTGATACATACACAACTACATCATCGCTCCAGTGCGGAAATAAGCGTCCACTAATGCGCCAGCTGGGTGTCAGGTTTTACGCATGGCGTCCGCCAAACGGGACGGGGCCCCGCCGCGGAGAGCCACCTCCTAACATCCTACTATTTAGAGGTGGGAATGCTCCGGCACCCAGCACCCCCACCCTCTTGCACACCTGCTCAGCTCCGTCTGCCCCTGTCTGACAGACCGGCCAGTCCTCCTCCTCCTCCTGCCCTAGTCCTCCCTGTCTTCACCGGAGTTCGGATCCTGTGTGTCCACACATTGCGCTCTACCTTTGGCTGATAGTTCTGGATTTGTATTTTGGGTGTGTTCCCCTCCTCCTGGTGGATTTAACCTGTTAGACACCCTCACCCCGCACATACAGCCTAACTTTTTTACACTTGGTGCCCTGTTATCGATGGCGGAGGGTGTGCGCCCCGAGGACTACTGCGACGAGCCGGTGGAGGACGAGTTTGGAGAGATCATCAAGTGTCGATCAGGTAAGGTAGATCAAAGCTTAACAAGTGTGTGTTTGAGGGGCGTGAAGCCAGGAATGTGTGGGTTGCTGTGTATCCAGACAGACCATATGCTTGTGTGTTTAATATTAAACACCTCTCTGTCCACTGCCAAGGATGCTCAACACCACTGACAGCTCAGACACAGTCACAAACTTTCTCTGTAGACTGTCACAGCTGCGAGAAGCAAGTGAAAGCTCTAAAATATGAATAATGTGATACATCTTCTCATCTGACTTCATCTTTTGAAGCACAACAGCTTCTAAAAGCTCCATCCAGGCTGATGTTGGTTGGTGTGGATGTGATGGAGGAGCTGGTGTAGTTATAATGAAGTGTCTCTGTGTACCTGTTATTCCACATTGTTTTGTCTTCATTCAGTATTTTTTTTTTTTGAATGTGCTGGGCTGATGTGTGCGGATGTGTCTCTGTTTCTGTATAGTTTCTATAGCATGTTGTCACTGCTGGTGTATGTGAAAATGTGAACTACAGTTCCCATGAACACTCTTTCATCCTCATGCAAAGAGGATGTTGACACCTCCAGGGCTTTATCGAATCTAAAAACAGATGATGCCTGTGACCTTGTCCAGACTTTTGTCTTGACTTGTTGCCCGTGGACACAGTTGACGTGTGCCTGTAGTTTTACTGTAGATACACAAGATGTCAGATATGAGCAATTAAGACAAAAAGCTGAATTTTATCCGTTTATCTGTTTGGACAAAAGATCTTTTAGGATTTCAAGAAGTGTTCCTTATCAGATTAAACTTGTTAGGTCTTAATCTAAGACTTAATCTTACGACTAATCTACACTGATTTATTTTCTATCACACTTCCATGAATTGTTATAAATAAGAAATAAAAAGATTGGTCTAAACTGAAGCAGCAGAGGCTGAGATACCCTGACTGTGCCAAAGCAAAGCACTGGATCCTACGTTTCCCATAATGCAATTTAATAGTGTCTCCTTGTGAGAGGCACTCTATGGTAAACAGCCACTTTGGAACTCTACAACTCAAATGATAAAATGTGTTGTCTCAGCCAAATGCAGTTAAAGTTTAAAAAGGTAAAAGTATTAGTCCTGCAGTATAATGTCCCCCGTGGCTGTTATATTATTACATCTCACATGATTAGATTGGGACTCTCATCTAATGCCGTGCGATAGGCTCCAGCGTCCACAACCCTGATGAGGATAAGCGGTTACATAAAATGGATGGATGCATTTTACTGTAAATACAGGGGGAAATGTGTCTTTGGTGGAACTGCTAACATCTCATAAACATCTGATTCCAGTCACTATTTCTGTGTAAAAAGGATGAGAACCGTTTGTTTGAGCTTCAACAATGAATTTTATTTTATAAGATTTATAAGCTTATAATAATCTTCACCCGAAATGTCACTAAAGCTGGCAGATAAAATATCGTGGTGTAAAAACTACAAGATTTCCCTCTTAAATGTAGCAAAGCAGAAGTCTCTAGTAGCATCAGATGAAAGGAAATACATGAGCAAATGTATTTTTGCTGTTGGCTTTAAATCCATCACCGAAGGCACCACTTCCATGAAGGCATGCAGTATAAACCATTGTGGACTGATTTAGAGGCTACCACTCCCTGTGACATGATGATCTTATTTTCTAAGTCTATTTATGTCTTGTGTTCCCTCAGTGCCATATCACGTATATTTATTTCACATCAGATGTCCCCTTTACTGTCCTTTCAACCCCCTGAACTACACTGAGCCCTTGGACCAACACTCTGAAGTGAGGCCTCACTTTGATGCATGTAAAATCAACAACGATTTGTAGATCTAAATGGAGACTAAATATCCCCGAGGCTAAGTTGCCACTTATCCAAACCCAGGACTAAAAATGTTCTGGGTGTAAGCGTTGTTTGTTTGTGTGTGATGTGTGACCATGACACTGAACCCCTCACAGCATGCTGGGATGAGTTAGAGGCCGCAGAGGTTTGATTTCCTCTTATAGCGCTTGTAAATACTGGATGACCTGGAATGATCCACCGGGAGTCAAACAGACCGACTGAGACAGACAGATGGACAGGAGGGTCAAATAGACAAACACAGACTGGGACAGGTAACGTCCCCCTTCTGCTTCCTCAGGACGTGGATTTCCTCTGGTCTGTCTGCCTGTCTAAATCACTCATATCCTTGACTGGCCTGCCTGCTTAAATAAATCTTCATTGAATAAATAAAGTCCCCCCCACCTCTGTCTCTCTCTCTCACTTTCTCTTGTCTCTGTATGTCTCTCGCCCACCCCCCCACAGTACAGCTGGTGGGTCATCTCATGCTGGAAATAGCGGTCAGCTGGCTCGATGGACGACTGGTGTGCGGTGTCAGATAGCCTACTTTGGGAGGTTGCCATGCCCCCACCTTCTCTTTCGCTCACTTTTCCAACTTCCCTCTTTCCTCTTCCATCGCTTGTATTTTTTCCACACACACATCTCTCTCTGTTTTCCAGTCTATTTATGTCTCTCACTTCTACTGTTTCTCTGAAAACATCCTGCCCGCTATTTGCTGCCCGCTCTGTTGTTAGTCAAACTTTAATTTTGACTTTCTGGCTCTTTTTATATTCCTCCACTCATCTCCCTCCCTGTGTCATAGTCTACCACCCAAGTAGTTCTTCACTGTATGACTGGAGTGTCTGTCACGAGCTAAATCCAGCTGTCTGTCTCTGTCCTGTATAGGCCCCACTCCAGATATTTAACATACTGTATGTGTGGTGTAATGTATTTGTAGCTTAAGATCCAAATTGAACCCACATCAATGAAAAACTTTATTTTTTACAATTCCTAAGAATGTTAAAGGAAGTTTCCTAGAAAGTAGAACATAATTATAGGTCAAATTAGTTCAATTTCTACACTTTAGTAAGTATGTCAGTAATAACCGATCATTTTCAGTTATAATTCAGTTTCATCATTTATTAATCTGTCAATTATTTGGGGATTTCAGTCAAACACAAATGTTCCACTCTAATGGAGCGCTGAACAAGATGAATCTTTGAGCACATGAGGGCGGCAACAAACTGTTATTTTAATCATAAACTAATTTGCTTTGATTCTTGACAAAACAATTATTAAAATGTGAGAGAATAGTTAAACAATGGCTGTTTAAAATCCATGGTTATGTCTTACAAACAGGTCAAAGCTCAGATATTTTCAACTTATCACATAAGACAAAGAAAAACACCAAATCCTCACATTTCACAGGCCGGAACTAGCAAATGTTGAGATATGTTTGCTTGATATATTATTGAATGATTAATCAATTCAGTAGCATGATAAAATATGCCTGAAATTAAGAGACCGCTGCTAAAATGCATTTCTCATAATAAAAACCCAAAGCAAATTTCAAACATTGCATATTAAACATTACATATTAATGATCACAAATATATGATTTATTTGAAGTTTATTTGCTTTACCAGGACTGTGTGGGTCTAATTTTGATCATTTTAATGATTAATTGAAATGTTGTTAAATCGTGATTGGTGCAGAGAACAGTTACATCACCTTTTCCAATTTAGCCCCACCCACTTCAGCCCAGCGAATAAAAGCCCAGATGAAACGTCACAGACGGAAATATAATTGTGGAATAAACTGTTCCAACATTGGCAGTAAACGTGTTCATGTAGATTCCCGCAGCTCACAAGGCTGAAACATAAATCTTTAAGGTTCTCACACTCAAATTCACTGAAAAGTGCTGAAGTGTGAAGGTCACAACCTCCTGTTGCATGACATCACTCTCCTCTGCACCTGTTATTTACAAGGCAAACAACTGTTTTCTCCACGAATAAGCAGAATGCAAAAGAAAACATGCTGGGAATATATTTAAAAATAATACAAGTATCTGTGAAGTTGTTGTATTTGACATATTGTGAATAATTCAGCAGTTAAAGCAACGTTATGTAACTTTTATGGCGTAAAATAGTGCATTTCATAGAATATTGATGCTACATTGACGTGTAATTGGGTGAACGGAGTCTCGCTCATTCGTACGTCTGTTCTTGAACTTAACATTCTGGCTACGATCACCCGCGAGAAGTACGTAACACTTTACAGCACTAAGTCACACACACAAGTCAGTGATTTTAGTCAAACTGGATCATACTTTATGAATATAATATTTTCTGGGTTTCCCTCTGATGTCCTCTGGCAGCAGCACATTAACTCTCTGTGATTTACAGAGTTTCCTGATGAACAGTAAACTAAACTGTAGCTGCTGTTACAGCCTGTTAGGTAATGCTAGCGCAAAGTGCTCGGAGCACCGGGGGAGTGTTTGTGTTCGTACCACTGGGAAGAAGAAGATGTTTTCAGGCCCGGGACATGGGGAAATGCTGACAGGGAGTGGAGCCGGTGTGGTACCAGAACTGGAACTAGGCAAGCAGTCAATGTTACCGGGTCCAACTCAATGGACTCAATGAATGGCAACCGTAAAGACCGAAGGAAACTATGCGAGCTGTGCTGACTGCTGTCGGACTAGTAAGTAACATTAGCTGTCTGCTATGTCTTGTGTTGTTGACCTTGTTGATGTTTGGAAAGTTTGCAAAGTTGTCCACTCGCTAGTTTTTGATCATAAGTAACGTAATCAGATACAAATACTCGAGTAAAAGTTATTCACAGCAGCCAGTTTGACACGAGTTAGTAGGTAAACACAAGTGTTAGCAGTGATGCTAATTAAGGCAGAGCCAGCCACAGCAGCAACTTAATTAGTGTCATTGGAAACACCTGTGTTTACCTAATCCATAGATATAGTTACCGAATGAAAATATCTTGGTGTTACACTGGATTCTAACCTCAACTTCAAAAAGCACATTAAAAAAATTACAAAACAATTAAATATAACCTGGCTAATTTTAGACATATAAGATCGTTGCTTCCTATGGATGTAGCCAAAACATTTATGCACGGCACATATTTCATATTGCATCACCTGTTGGGGGCAGGCCAATGAATCTACCATTAGACCGAACCCCTAGGGTTTGATGGAACCCTAAGGGTTCGGTGAGTCGGTCTCAGGGGTTCGGTGGAGCCTCCGGCCTGGAATTTTTTATACCATTTGTTACAACATATCTTTGTGAGCAATCGTTTTTTTGAGGATGCTGGACATAAAAACTAAGAAAAGGAACAGACTTTGCTGTGAAAATGACATGAGACTGGTACTTGCCAAGGTGAAGCCACGCATATCTGAACTGGTCTCTCAAAGGCAACAGCAGAAGTCACACTGAGGTAAGTTGTTGTGAGTTCATGCACTGTGTTGGTTTTGTTATTTGAACAAGGTGATGTTAATGCACGGTTCATTTTGTGCACCAGTAAAAAAAATCATATTTTATTTTTTACTAAAGAAGGGTTCGGTGAATGAGCATATGAAACTGGTGGGGTTCGGTACCTCCAACAAGGTTAAGAATCACTGCTATATAAACAAGCTATAAAAATTCTTGATAAAAAACCACTTCATTACCACCACTGTAATATTCTACAGAAACACCATTTATTAAGCTTTGAAAACTTTAGAGAGTTTTCAAGCTTGTGTCTGGTGTATAGGATTCTACACGGTCTGGCCCCAGCACGTCTTTTGGAGTTTGCAGGTCATCGTCCTGCTAGTTCCATCCGATCCTCAAGAATAGCATCTGTTTACGACTGTAATATACCTCCTTACCTCACAACTTTTGGGCAGTCTTCTTTTTCTTTTAAGGCCGCAACACAGTGGAATGCACTACCAGTTAATTTAAAGAGCTGTCTCTCCATCAGGAGCTTTAAGTCACAACTGAAATGTTCACTAAAAAACAGTCCAAACTGTAACCACTGATTTATGGTGCTGACAGAATGTTTTTATGTTGTGTGTGTTTGTGTGTGTCATGAGTGACTTGTCTATTGTATATATGTATATGTTCATATGTTTTTTTGATGTTTTATGTCCTGCCAGGGACTCTGGTACAATGCACGAAATGGCAACATTTATGTTTTAATTGTACATGGTCCCTAATAAACGTAAACAAACAAACCTACTATCATGTCAAAATGGCTGCTGTGTGAAAAAGGTCTGTTTCTACGTAATGTTGCTTCAGTGCGTTTGCATATATGGACACACAACTGCTCTGCAGACATTGTAGGAACTCGCCTTTAAATTTTTCCAGGTGATATATTGTTTTTATCATAGCGTGTATTCGTAATAGATATAAAGAGACAGCTGCTCTGCATGTTTCAGTATGAGTGGTCATTTTGTCTGATTTACCCTCCTGGCAACATGAAAGCACACAGCTGACGTGTTGTCCACTTGATTTATCCTTCCTTAAGACACTGTGAGTGTGTGAGGCTTCTGCTGGGTCTGTGTTCTTTTGGAGATTGGTTTTAAAATGGTAGAATTTATTAACCTTTGAGTGTGTGTGTGTTTGTTTCTGCACCTTGTTATCGTTGGTCTACATGCACCTTGCTATTACCCATCATTCCTTGCCAAGGCGCAGGCCTCTGGAGAGTGATCCTGATTGGAGCAGACAGGCAGGTAGATTCAGGTGTTATTGTGGACACCCGGGCCCTTAGGACCCCGGTGTAAATTATGCAAAACAGTGGACACAGCCTGGAAAAAACAGGCTTATTCAGAGGGCCTGTGGTCAGGATAGAAAGCTCCCATCCACACACATAATCTTTTTTACCTGCCACCTCTTTTCTTAACCTCACTTTCTTTCTTTCTTTCTTTCTTTCTTTCTTTCTTTCTTTCTTTCTTTCTTTCTTTCTTTCCTTCACTTTTCTTCTCTTGACTTCTCTTCACTTCTTTTGACTTCATCACTCTTCTTTACTTCTCTTCACTTTTCTTTGTTGCTTCATCTAACTTGACACCACTTCTCTTCACATGTTCCTTCACTTGCTCCTTCTGTACTTTTCTCTTCTCTCTTCACTTGATATCACTTCTCTTGACATTTCTTCTTTTGACAAAACATGTTTCAAATTCTCCTCACCTCGCTTTTTTTCTTCACCTCTGTTTTGTCATGGTATCAGGTCTCTCCACTTCACTTTCCTTCACCTCCTCTTCTCTCTGTGTCTCTTTGTGTTCACTCCTGTGCTCCTCACCTTCTTTCTTTTCTTCACCCCATCTCTTTTGACCTCAGTTCACTCTTCTCTTCTCTTTGTGTCACCTCACTTCACTTCACCTGTGTGCTCCTCACCTCGTCTCTTCTTTTGACTTCCCTCCTCCTTACTTCTTCACTTCCCTTCCTCTCACCTCTCCTTTTGATTCCTCTTGATCTGTTTCCTTCTGCTGTGGCCCAGAGGAGAGTGCTGCCTTCTGCCCACCGAGGCAGGAAATCAGAGCTGACCCCCCCCTCTTCTCTTTCACTCGTTCATTTGTATCACTCTTTCTTTCCCTTCATCTTGTTTTCCAGTTCATCCCCCAAGTCATCCACAGCAGGCTATTTTAAAGCTTCAGATGTCGAATCTTTGTTTATTTGGTCGGTTGTCTCTTTCTTTCTCGTTAGTAACCCCCCCATGAAGTCATGCCAGTAAAAAAGCTCGAAGGCAGACACACAAATTCCCACAAACACTGTTGAGTAAAGCTAAATATACTGTACAGACACCCACAAGGCCATCAGTTAATACTCAGGTATTTAAGTTGTCCCTCAGTGCTGTTTTAGGATCAGCCTCTCTGTCTTTAAATCTTAACCTCACCTGTCAGCAGCACAGGAGGAGTTACTGATCTGAGTACAGCCATGCTGCCTGGGGACGATTTACTGCAATACCACTTAGAGCTTCTTATTTTCAGCTAATATCGGCCTTCACTTTACATTTACAAACCAGTCATTCTGCACAGAGCACAGCAAAGTATAGTATTTTACTCTCCTGCTTATCTTCAACAACCAAGGACTAAATAAATCAATGAAGACATTAAAAAAAATCATTAATTAAAGACACATGGTGCTAACTATCACTCTTCAGACAACAAACTAACCAGTAAGACGGTTAACTAAGTGAACAAACAAACAACTAAACAAACATCACAGCGCGCCGTGAGCTGACAGAACACCGGCTGCACGGTGTACCTGTCGTGTTGAATCCAGCTCAGTGAAATGATGAAAATGAAATAACGCTACGACTAATTTTTCAAGCCTGACTGAGGAACGCCATTCGGGAAATTAAAGTGGGTAGAACGCTTGATGTAATAGGAACAGGCCTTCCAGGAATGAAAAAAATAACCAAATGCTGTAACAAATTCTGAAAAACAAAAACAAAGGGGACACAGATTCCTGCAAAAAAAATAATCAGTTCCAGCGTCTAAGTACATTTATATTATTCTGTATAGTCAATATTACATGATGAATATTTTCAACACACTGTCATATTTAGCTTTTACTGGTGCAACTTTTCTTTTGCAATTTGCCCTTGAACAACTCCAGTGGAGGCATGTACTGTATGAAGGGTATAAATATAGAACAGGATCTCATCAATCCTCCCCTACATGATAAGCTCAGAGCAACCCCCCAGCTGTGAGTCACTGGCTCCATATGATCCAGCAGTGACATTTCTGGACAGAAGATGGCAGCAGAGGCAGCTGCTGGCTCTGCCGCTGTCCTCAGAGAGACCGGCGCGAGCTACTGGCAATGAAGATGAATGTGTGGGAACAGATCCGCCTGTTCTTGGGAGATTTGAGTCTGGCTCTGTATGAGAGGGAGACAGGTTGGGTGATATAAACAGAGAGAGAGGAAGGGAGAAAACAAACACAAAACAAAGATGGTGGAGAAGAAAGGGCAGCTGTTGTTTTCTTAAGCGAAGGAGAGGATGGGTGGTAAAATAAATGATGGAATAGCATGGATATGAAGACACTTTGTCTTTCAGTCAGGATGGAGTGGAGGGTTCAGTGAATGTTCTGACCCATATGGAGTTTCTGGGTCACTACAGAGCAGAGGTGGAGGAGGAGGCTGTGTGTGGATGTTGTAATGAGTCTGGTAGCCGAAGGATCCCAGAGGAACCCCCCTCCCTGCTCAATTAGATGCACACACAGACACATGTCTGTGCATACAAAAAGCCCTTTGGGTCATGTCAGGGAAAAGTGTGTTTTTTCACAATCAGGTTCCACCCCGTTCTCACGGAAGTGGGCCAACAGCTCGCAGCAGGGCGATCGATCAATCAGGTTGGAGGAAGAGTCACGCCGGGCAGAAGTCAACCACGAAGAATTTCTTCTTCTTGCACAGATTATCATGCCTTATTGAAGCGCCAAGCCTCCGTTTATCAGCTGGTGTGGTGCCACGAGAAGACACCATGTCTTGAGATTGTGAGATTTGTTTGCTGTCAAAAGCGGGGGGCCACGTGTCCTGAATCTGAATCCATAGATATCCACTCTCACTGGGATCAGGACCTCTCCCCCCTGGGTTTGGATTAGTTGGGATTTCCACCTCATCAATAGTTTTAGTTAACACACAGAGGAGGATCAGAAAAGGGTGACAGGTGTCGCCTCTTGAACATACATAAATCATAAAAACACAGTTTATTTGTGCAGGTTGCATCAAGTCCTGTGTGTGCACATGCATAAAAGACCCACAAGGCCACCAGCATTAAACCCACATGATGGAGAAATAAGATCAGCTCCACTTTGATCCTCTGCTCCATCACTACCAGACTCTGTGTGTGAATGTGTGTGTGTTGTGTGCGTCTATCTTTGTGAGGACTATTTTGAGTTACAGACCTGGGAATGAGGACATTTTGGGTCGATCCTCGCTGTGGGACAAACCATCAAAGGGCTATTTAAGGGGCAGTGCCATGGTGGCTTAAAGGTTGAGGCACCTTCTCCTGGTTCAAGACCTTTATTGCATGTCAGTCCCCATCTCTCTCTCTCTCTCCACTCATTTCCTGTCATCTCTCTGCTGTAAACAATCTAATAAAAGCCAGGAAATGCCCCGAAAAGTTCAAAAACAAGGATCTGTCTGAGGGTTAGGACTTGGTTCGAGGTCTAACCAAACCCTGGCTAATGGACTGAGAGTGCTTGAAACAGTCGGACAGTCTCTCCTTGAAGACCTCAGTGTGACGCTCAGTTCTACACATGAAAAATGATCAAAATAGTCATGTTAAGAATAAAAAGAGACCTTCTCTATAATCTAAATAACAGAATGACAAAGGCAGAAGCAACATAATGGATAAAGGTTCGAGCCGGGAACCTTTTCTTACACGTCATACCTCTTTCTCTCATTGTCTGTGGCATGCTGGGTAATGGGCTATAGAATGCATTATGTGAGTTAAGGCCTTCACAGACAGCAGTGGTCGTGTTTCTAAAAAAGATACTAAAAATATGATGAAATACACAAGATGGTAATGAGAGATTTTGGTAATAGCCACCTCAGACAGTCAACAGGAGCTAGAAATCCTTGAAGTAACCCACCTCGCTTTCAGATTATTCACTTCAGACTGTAAACCCTGCATGGAAATAACAAGCTAAGTTGAATAAATGATATAAAATAGAGGGAGATGGGAAAGACGCAGAAAAGAGGGACACGTTTAATTTAAAAGAGCGATACCACCTTCCATCCGCACTCCTGCTGCATCTTCCTTTTCCAAGTGCATCCCTCACCACTTACCTTTTAAAACCCGCAGTGATTTCTCTCTAAGAATTTAACACGCCTCGGCGTCTCTCAGAATATTTTACTTGTGTGTGCCTTCCTCTTACTTAATGAATTCTGCATTGGAAAGGAAGGGTGAGCGTTTGTGCAGATGCATTCACATAGGAAAATGTGTAGTGGACCTGGACTATGCTCTTTCCCTTCATTTGTCAGTTCCAGGGAAAAAAAGTTGACTAGGGCTGCAAAGTATGAGCATTTCATTGTCAGCTAATCTATAAAATGTCAGAACACACATTACAAATCTCCGAGCTCAAGGTGTTTCCTTCAGATTGCTTGTTTTGTCTGTCAGAAACCAAATGATACGCAGTTCACGGTGATAGACAACAGAAGATAGCAGGCTTGAGAAGCAGGAACCACACTTTGGACCTCTCACAAGAACCATTCATATAAAGTTAGTTCTTAAAGTGGCAAATCTGAGAAGAGAATTCGTGTAAACAACAATTTTCTCTCAGGTAGAAAACAAAATTCACAGAATGAGTCACACAGAGAGTCTGCCTGTGTTACCAAAGTCAAGAAAAATAAAAATATTGGTATGAGTTAAGTAAAAAATCCTCAGCTGTAACACCTGACTGTCACCAGTAATGGAGTATTCTGTCATTCATCCATGACTGTCATAGTCCCTTGATCACCTCACATTTTAATCATGTGCTGCTTTTTTCCAGCAAGACGTGTTTTAGCATCTAACTTCACATCCAACTGCTGCTTCTTTATCTCTGTCACGTTACGGAGCTGCAATGAAGCATTACTGCTAAATATGTAATGTTTTTGTCTGCTGATTTCTGACAGTGCAAACTGAAACTCTGTGGTGGGATTTCTTTAGTACTGTTAGACCTTATTGTGAATGAAACTTGTCCACAAATTGAACAGTGATTCACATTTCTTTTCTAATACTATCGACACATTTTCACCTTTTAAAAAACAGTCAGATACAGATAAATGTCAGCATTCATTTGGAGTCATGTTTTGTCCACATGATGAATCTGAGTTCAACACTTCCTATTGAGCGACTATCCAAACGATCAAAAAACTATAGTCGCAGAGAGGCTAAGTAGGGAAAAAAAAAAACTTTTACCTGCCGGACGCGCTGGTGGTCGATGAATTACGGTTCCAGAAACGCATTGCATTTGTAGGCTATATTTATTTCAAGTCAAACACAAACAACGGGCCATTTCATGATGTTCAATATGTCCATGCATCTTGTTGACTTTTAGATAATATTAAGCAAACAAAGCAAAGCGGTCAGCAAAGTGGGACTTTCCCCCTCACCCTCTCAGTTCATTCAAATACAAAAAACCCGCCAGGTGAAGAACAGCTGATGTTACTACTGCTGACGTAACACCCCAAACCATGTGACGCATGTCCCCGTATGTGAAAAATAATAAACTCGTAAAGGCATGCACCCAATTATCACCAACTATGAGCTGGCACCTACACTTCCTTTCCTTTTAGTAGTGATTTGGTCTCCACCAACTCTTTAGAAATATATCAGGCTCTTTAACTGCTACAGACTATTTTCACCAGCTAGTCTAACTCTGTCTGCAGTTTGGTGCTGGTCCTGTAGTATACAGATGGTTGAGCTTTCTATTGTGACTACAGACAAGACTGATAAGGTGAAGTTTTGGACTGTAAAAACCAAAACAACCTGTTGAAAGAGGCTAAAAGAGATGAGATCAATCTGTGAGCCCTTTCACATACACATTGCCATCCAATGCATTGTCAATCTAAAGCACAATGGGCAGAGCAGCTTTAATTTTAATGGTTGTGCCGCCTCGTTCCTGCTGTGAAGCAGCTGTCCTGTGTTCAAGCCTGACAGAGCCTGTCATATGACTGTGAAAGAGGTGGCATCAAGTGCAAGACTGCATGGAAACACTCCTGTGTGTGTGTGTATGAGCTTCTCCAGCCAGCTGAACACTGTTATCGTGTAGTGTACATGCATGCCTAAGTGGAAGTGTGTGTATGTGTGTGTGTCAGTTTCTATATGTGTTTTCTCAGCTCAGCAGGTTATAGATCTACAGTGATTCAGTTTCAGTCAAGCTCTTTTTAATCTGGCCTTTGCTCTCTCCACTATTTGCTCTCCCTCTCACCATCTCTCCTTTTTCTGCTCTGTATTCTCTCCCCTTGTGTCGCTGTCTGACTTCTCCATTGTTCTTGATTTTCATTTCTATTTTGTTGTTTCATTCTTTGCTCGTACTGTCATCTCTGTCACACACACACCCTCTGCCTCTCGACTCACTTTAATTCCTCACGTCTCTTCTCATTCACTCTCTCTCTCTCTCTTTTGTCAGCAGTGTTCTTTTCATTTTTTGCTCCCTGAAATGGTGTCACAAGGTTGTGGAAGGGAAAGAGGGAATGGGAGAGATGATTTAGAAAAGACATATGAGGGGGGAAAAAAGGAAAAATTCAGAGAAATAGAGACAGATGGCCGGAGGGCAGGTAGGGCCACAGAGGTTGAGAGGTTGAATGGCTGATACGATGGAGGGAAAGATGGAGGAATAGGGAGGTGTAAAAAAAAAAAAAAAATGCAAAGAGGTCAGAGGTTTGGGAGAGCGAGTATCAGGAGGATTTCAGATGAGGGATGGAGTGAAGAAAGTTGAAAGAGCAGAAAGCGAGAGCTGTTTTTGCCAGAGCTGGATGGATGGATGGATGGAGGGGTTCAGAGGTGTAGAGCTGGAGAAACAGAAGGCCTTGAGGAAGATGGTGCAGGATGCAGGAGCAGGGTAGAAAGGTGGAGGAATAAAGAGGAAAAAGAAGGTGATGCAGGACAGTGCACAACGGAGCTGGCAGAAAGGAGCAGATGGAGAGATTTAGTGTTTTTGAAGGTTGTTTCCTAAATATGAGCGGCAGTAGGAGTCTGTGGGATGTTTTGTGGGTCTCTGAGCTGGTTAGCAGGCAGTCTGACTCACCAGATGTAGACCGCTGTGAAAAACAGCCCACTGGCTAAATATTCTTCTCTTTTCCCCAGCCTGCCCCTCTGTGTGTTGCCACTTTCCAAGTCTTTAAAAGCAGCAGTCACTTAGCTTCCGTTAACATGCTCCATACTAATGAAGAAAACTTCAACATAACACTCAATGTAGATTTAGTGGCTTATTAAAATCATTTATATATCATTTATAATCTATAAGGGTACTTCTTGATGTTGAAAATGGAAAACCAGAGAGGGGGAAGGTAGCATATTGAGGAAGAAGTTGGATCAGGACTTTCTTTTGACTTTCTTACTTTCTGTCCTTTCTTACACAAGTATCTACTTCTTTTTTTGCCAACATTCTTTTTTATTGTTTTCACATTATAACAAAGAAATACAGAGAAATACAAATACATGCCTCGAACAAACATGTCAACTCCCTACCCCCGGTCTTTACAAGTTTTCAGATTCTTGGTTGGGTATCAGGTTAGCTAGTTCCTTATATAAAAATATACAGGGAAAAAAAATTAAGTAATATTAAAACAAACATAGTTCTGTGATATTGAGTACTGCAAAGTGCTACTGTTTACATGTCCCCAGGCTCTTCCATTACATGAGACAGATCAGTCCTTGATAAGGGGTCCCAGATCTGGTGGAAATTATGTTGTTGGTGTCTTATTGTATATGTAATTTTCTCTAAAGGGAGAGTTGAAGACAGTTCAGACAACCACCTCTTCACACTTGGGCTACTGACGTTTTTCCAAGAGAGGGCTATTACTCTCTTTGCCATTAGCACACTCAAATCAACAAATATTCGTTGATGCTTTTTAAGCTTCGAATTATCTGGATACATACCAAATATAAACAGATGTGGAACTAGAGGTATTTGAATTTGTAAAATATTTTGAATACATTGTTTTATTTCTTGCCAGAATTTTTGTATTTTTGTACACTGCCAGATATAGTGGAAAAATGTACCCTTTTCCTTCTCACATTTAATACAAATATCCGGTATAGCACTATTATATTTGTGAAGTTTTTCTGGAGTAATATACGTTCGCATCAACCAGTTGTACTGTAGTATTTTCAGGCGTGTGTTAGTAGTTCTTGATTGTGCTCGAGTGCATGCCTCGCTCCACTTTTCTATTGAGATGTCTTCCTGTAGATCTTCCCTCCATGCCCCCAGCCTCCCCGCTGATGTTTCTGTACTTCCATCTACTAGACATTTATACATTTTGGATATTAGACCCCTCCCTAGACAGTCCATATTCATGAATTTTTCTACTGTGGACTTTTCAGGGCTGCGTAATGTTTGGTTTTGGTGTGTTCTAATGAAATTTCTCAACTGTAGGTATTTAAAAAAATGGTTACGGGGTATATTAAATTTATCAGCTATTTCTCCAAATGACATCAGCACTTTTTGTGAGTTGTAAAGGTCTCCTATTTTTGCCAATCCTTTAGTAGCCCAAGATTTAAACCCCCCATCTCTTTTGCCTGCATGGAGGAAAGGAATAATTACCCCAAACAGGGCTGAAAATGGAGAGGGTGGGTGTTTCTCTCAAATATTTTTTAACTTGATGCCACACTACGATCATGTTTTTTAACAATAGGGTTTTTTGTGTGTTTTTTTTTTTTAGGATTTTAATGTTTGCTGAGTACAGGTATACAGGTATACAAGTATGTACTTCTACTTGAGTAAGGAATGTGTACTTTTACCACCTCTGGCTATCAGTGGAACTCTGCTGGCTAGTACCGTCGTAATGCGAACCCAGCATGAACATAGTTTTTTGCGGGCGGTGAGACATTAGTGCCCCAGGTAGCACGGGTTAAAATCTCGACACAAGTATTGATTTTATAAAAACAGAAGCAAATAAAAACAAACCAAAAAATGGTAGCTATAAGAAATTGCTAATTGCAAACAAAAGGACACAAGCACCAACTGAAAAGTGTAAAAAAAAGTATAATAAGTATAAAAGGTTAGAATAAAAACATGTCAAACGCAATTACACCAGACACTGGCTACCTGCAGTGCACACAAGCCACACTTCACTGTGAGTCAATAGAGAGTTTGATGTATAATTTATCAGCCACACAGGATCACAAATAAGATTCTGCTCACCTGTTTGTGATTTTCTTGTTTCTCTGAAATATTACAAGCACAGCAGCACGATGCATTTTTCATTGTGTCTATGATTTTTCTGCTGTTTAGTGCACAAAACCAGCTCCTCATGATCCCCTCTTAAGCTCTACGACATTCAGCATCTCACAGTAATGTTAAACCTTTGTCTGGTTACTAGATGATGAAGTAAACAATGGTCATGAGGATTAAATAAATGTTTTATAATGCCGTATAAATAGCACCTCTGCTCTTTGAATGTTTGAGTTCACAAAAGTGTGTTTCTTTCAAACACTGCGGCAAACTCTGACATTTGTCACAGCTGTTTAATTTATGATAGTGGAATGGTTTATGATCACAGAGATCATAAACCACAGCAAAGATTACATGCACGTCTTTTTCCATTCCTCCACAGCCGACGTGATTTGACACGAGTTTAATTAACCTCATGCAGAATATTCAAATTCATCAGTAGACCTTCAACCCTTTAGATGAGCGCTTGATTATTTTGATTGATTTTAAGAAATTCAATCAACCTTTTTCGTCACCTGTACTGCACACTGATTGTGAGTTCCTTGTGCAAAGTCACAATCTTAGCCTGAAGTGTAAGAACAGTACACTTTGTGATGAGGTGATCGCAGGAACATTAGCAGTCACAGAACAGAGGGAATTGGAAACAGACTTTTAATAACTGAGATCAACAAGAGTATCCTTTCTAAGTCAGGTAACCATAGCAGGCAAAACGTTGCATATTAACTCACTAAGTCTGTTCTAATGAGAGCTTTTGATGTTTTAGTGTTTGATGTTTTATTAGACAGGAGATGGTGAGAAATATCCGGATCAGTAACTTTACAACACGCAGAGACGTAGAGTAATCCAGAGTGTAAATGTTCAGTCATATCTTTTCGTGAGCTCAGTCGAATATTGTGCTGAAAATCAAATCTCTTTACGACGTAGACTCGCTGGTTTTGTCATGACCAGCACTTCCCCCAAGCCTGGGCTTAATGTTGCTGAGTTTCATTAAAGGGCTGCAGGGCGTCTTGGTGGATCAGTGGTGCAATCCTGCCTCCAGTTTCAACACCCGCCCAGCGCTCCATCCCTCTCCCTCGCTCCATCTCATTTTTCCTGTCGCTCTCTAATTTTTATTTACATTTGCTGCATTTCGCTGACGCAAGAGCAGCACACTGAACGTTACAGCAGAATGAGCTTCAGTTCTATCATCTGCATTACAAGCATCCTCTAATAAGGAGTGTGAGGATCAGAGCCACTGTGACATGACATGAGGAAATGCTGAAAAATGAAATGAGTTATTTTAGGTGTCTCTTCAGAAGCAGAATTTAGTCCTGAACGCCTGTTGACACAATCATGTTCAGCTCAATTGAGTCACTGACATTATTGGATTCACTTGCTAATTAATGATAGTAAATTAATGAACTAGATTAATTAATAAGTCAATGATTGTGAAGTAAATCTGCGTGAATTTTCATATTTATTCATATTTGGTGAAGCCGACAGTGCTGTTGTTTGAGGGTACATTACTGCTCCACAACAGAGTAAGGTGGCAATTACATCGTTCTCTTCGAGAACTTTTTTATTCAATGAAATGGTGAAAACATCAGGAGGGAATACAATGGAGAGAAAATAGAAAAAGTCTTTGCAAGCTGTTGAACTGACTAGCACTAGCTAGGCCAGCTAATGTTGTAGTCCACTGTAGTCCTCCAGAGTCTGTGATCAGAACCATAGACATATAAACATAGACGCCGCATAGACGCTGAATCGTACGTCGACGTTGCCGCCATATTGGATGTGGCAGATCTGCCCGTAAACTAATAACAGGAAATGGACTGAACTTCATAAAGCGCCTTTCTACAAAGTGCTTTAAGTTAATGTCTCTTATACACCCATTCACACACACACTAATATATCTGGGAAACAAACAGGCACCAAAAACAACGTATGTAACTTTTAAAGTGATGATTATAAATGTTTACTCCTTATGTAAGCACCAAACCAACGTATGTATTTTTTGGTTTGGTGCTTACATAAGGAGTAAACATTTATAATCATCACTTTAAAAGTTACATACGTTGTAACGTTGCCTGTTTGTTTCCCAGATATATTAGTGTGTGTGTGAATGGGTGTATAAGAGGCATTAACTTAAAGAACTTTGTAGAAAGGCGTTTTATGAAGTTCAGTCCATTTCCTGTTATTAGTTTACGGGCAGATCTGCCACATCCAATATGGCGGACCCGTTGACGTATCGCGACCAACGACCAACCCGCTCAATGCGGCGTCTATGTATATGTGTCTATGATCAGAACTGCATCCATAGCAGCTGTCTGCTATACAGAGATAACACACCGTAGAATGACGTAATCGACCAATCAGAATGGAGTATTCAGCAGAGCCGCGTAATAAAACGAAATATATCGACACCGTCTGGTGTGACGAGGGCTTAATGAAAACACTTTTACATTTTGAAATGACCGTGTTTTTTTTTCTAGCTTTTCTAGACCGACTTCTCTGTCGTCTCCAGCACAAACACGCTCGGTGCGTGCTTAGAAAGAAAGTTAAATCCACAGTATCAAGGGATCCCTTTTAAGAATAATGGAGACAAAAACAAGCGAAAGGGCTGACACACAGATGAAAGAACGAGGGATGAGAGATACAGGGAGGGAAGGTGGGAGGGCTGGGGAGGAGAGGGACAGGGCTCTGATTGCAGTTAATTGCTGTTCACATTCAGGGCGGGTCTAATCACTCTGAGGATGCGTACATGTGTGTCTGTATGTGTGCACACACTATGCTAATTCTTCCCCAGCCTCTGGGTATGGCCCTGAGCTCAGTGGAGCGGCTGCTTGGTCGTGCTTTAGCCTTGGTTTATAATTAGCAAATAGATTATATTCCACAACCTCGCCTGCACCCTCCACGCCTCTGAATCAGACAGGGACCCTTTTTCAGCTTACATAAGACTGAGAGGAGAGACAGGGAGCCAGGACCATAGATAACACCATATAAATAACTTTTCTACTTCGACTTAATTTTATGTGCTTGTGTGATATCTTTGTCCCCACTACAACCTATTTCTTCTCCTCTCGCTGCTCGGGGAGAACTTGTTTTCTGCTGTGTCCGCTGCTGCTCACTTCAAATCCACACCTGCTTTGACACACTTTACATTTTCACATTCAAAACCACACAATGCAATTTCATTTCAAGTCATTCCACACGCACTTTGACCCAAAGCTCGTGATCATTTCTTACTAAATACATTCAGCGTTGAGGTCATTGATTTAGTTGGGCTACAATGACATGAAATGTTCAAAGCTTCATATATTTTCCGTTCAATCACCAGTCCAAATATTCACTTTCCAATTCAGTGAGATTAATGCTGCAATCAGACGCTGCTTTTTGGATTCTTTTTTCCTCTGAATAAAATGAATAATACATTTAAATAAATTCTAAAAAGTCTTCTAAAAATAATAAAACAATCATTTCTGGTTATTTAGATTTATTAGTTTTTAGTAGCACTAGTGGAATATTGATTTTCCAGAACTTTTTGTACACAGTTATGGATGCATCAAAGCAGGAAGTTTTAGTGGTTGACAAATATCTTAATAACCTTTTTAAAATGTAACACTTTACAAAGCGTTCATTTAGCACTAATATGTTTGTAATTATAATAACATCCATCCATTTTCCATAATCACTTATCCTTATCAGGGTCGTGGGGGGCTGGAGCCAATCCCAGCTGACAAACAATAACTCAAATATATCTGGATCAGAAAGTGTTTTAAAATGAGCATCAGCTGATCAATACAGGGCTTAAAATCTCATCTGTCAAGGCTGCAGTGAGACAACAGGTGATGACACTTTCCTTTAGCTCTTGCAAAACCTCCCAATGGCTTTTTAATGGACCCTGAAGGCATCTCTGCACCTGAACCATAAACTAAACCAATAAAAAATGAAACACTGGGGGAGAGATTTACTGTAGCCCTGTATTGTCACTGTAGTGAGGGGCTGTTGCCATGTGGCACATTTCCAAAGACAACGCAAACGCCTGCTCCCTTTTGGATCCTGACGTACTGTTAAGAGATGCAGCGTGATCGAACTTTATGGCTTTGGGAAAACTAAGCAGCGCCTCGCTCCCTTTGCAACGTTCACCATCTGTTGTCTTCTGTCAATTGATTTAAATAACGTTTATTGGATGAAAGTTGAGGAGAGGCCTTGGATGTGGATTGCAGCCTCGCTCATCTTTATTCAGCTCTTCTACAGAGACAGCTCTCAACATCAATCACCATTTGAAGCACTATTGTCAAAATCATCAAATGCAAGTTTGGTGCAAATGTTTTCCCATCCTTGATAATTTACACATCTCTGCAGGCTAGCTCGAGCTTAAATCGAGACCATCCAATTAAAGTGTGGGTCTGCCTTGCTAAGTTTACTCCATTAGAATGGAGGGCAGGAGTGCAGATCAATCAGAATTTTGTCTTAATGAGCCAGTCTCAGTTGGCTGGTCAGTTTTTTAGCTGCATGGGGCGGGTAGCCTGTGAGTTGACTTGTTTACACGTCTTAAACTAGAATTAAATTCACTCAGCGGCTTTGAACTCGATGTCACAGCGGCTCAGGGACTTGTCAGCAAGAGTAGTTTCGTACGTTTTCCATAAGGGTGCACAAGAGGGGGAGGAAAAGGGTCCAACACCTTTTCCACCAAAGGATTCCAGGTGTTTTGAATTAGTTTTTAATGGGAATGATTGCCTAAAGCACTCAGCAACAGGTGGCCAATAGTTGCCACGTTAGTTAGGAAATGTGGGCTTAATTCCAATGTGGGGACACCTTGCCAACGGCCACAAGCCTGGGGACTCAGATCAAACAGCTGATCTTGGGGGTCCCCCATGAGGTTTTATTGTCACACACTTCATATCCCGCATTATGATTCATTTGTACGGACAATTTTGTGCTATTTCTGTATCAATGTTGAAAGTCCTCTGCTGCTCTCAACATGAATATAAAAGAAATAAAAAGTCAGTAAGAGTGTAAAACATCTCTCATCTTAACCTTCAGTCCAAAACCTCATATAAAGGAAAGGGTACCTTTGGCAGAGTAATGTCCACCAGTGTCAAATTGTTCAGTATTATCTTACAGGATATTATCTTCTTATGTAGACGTTCTAAAATAAATCAAGTTTTAACCTTCAGTTTGACACCTTTCAGGAAGGATCAGGTAGCCTCGTGTTTGGCAGATTCATTTCCACCGAGTGGGTTATTGGTTAAATTCTCTTTTACTCACACACACAGTATTGCTTAATTTTGCAGAAGCACAGACATTTGAAGACAATAAATCACAGCAGGATACAGTGGCACAGCAATTTGAAAACAACACTGGAGAGAATACTGTAGTCCCTGAAAGCTAAGAGTTAGATAATCTGCAGTATTAATACCACTCGCACACCTGTCTGTGAAGTTTTAAGCCAGAGCCAGGACATGTTTACTGTAGCTTAGCATTAGGACTGGAAGCAGCTGCCAAGCTCTGTCCAAAAATGTTTAGAATAATAATCTGATTATTTATTCTTAACGTTTTCATTCTTTACATATCTCTCAGCAGTGATGGATGTCCTCTTGCTGTTACAGCCGGCTATAATTCCCTATGCTTAATCAAGCAGGGTGGCAGGCACATTTCAGAGGATAAAGTATTCCTAAATATGAGATGAGCCAAACAATTTAATTAGCCCTGCGGTTGTTTGAATCTATTCTATGCTTCTGCTTTTGTAATATAATTTAAAAACCCCTTTAGGTGTTCTTTGTTTGATCAACAAGAAAAAAGAGACTTTTTAAGTTTTATCTTTGGTACAAAGAGGTTTAGACTAAAATGAGATCATCCCTGTTTGACTGAAGACACACTCGCTGTGACAAAATGATTGGGAGCACAAAATGGAAATTTGAATGGACCAATGCCACATTTGGGTTAGGAAACTAGTCACATGGGCTTTAATGGTTGAGTGGAACACAGCTGAAATCCCTGTTTGTTAAGACTCCTCCTGTGATTTGTAATGGCTGCAGAGGTTATTGTTATTATTTCAATATTGAGGTAAAAATAGACCAAGTATGTCAGATTTTGAAAATGTTAAACAGCTGGGGGCTGAGCTGGTGTGATGTTTCTTCAGGCCAAAGAGAACACTTCTTTTTTTGATTCTATTGTTGGAACTTTTTTTTTTTTAGATCGTAATTTTAAAAATCAGAATTTTAAATGTTCAAATAAACAAGTCAGTTGGCATGAACAGTACCACGACCCTGAAACTACTTCAAACTGAATTTTGGGGAATGATTCAGTATGATTGAACGGTGCAGCGATATAAAACCTGCAGTGATGGGTTTGATTCTTTCACCGGTGCAAACGGTGCCAATAAAGAACCTTCAACAACCCTTCACATAGTTTAGGCTTGTTGAAGGTTTGTTCCTGATGATTCATCAATGTACTTGCTTGATTTTACTGCAGAAAGCCATGGTTTGAATTGAATGGAAGCAGGAACTAGACCACCAAATAACATTTTCCTCTCAAGTACAGTCTGAGGCTTTCAAACATCACAATGGTTCAGTTCATCGGGGAAACGGGGACAATGGTGCTTTCAGGGAAACATAATTCCTGCCATTTTTTTGAATGAAAGGAATAATTAGCATAGGATGTCATATGAGTGGCCGGTTTTTCAAAGATACTGTTGACTGGTTTCACAAAATGAAAGCCTAAAAAGTTTTCCACCCTGACCCCAGGCTACCTCACCACTAGGATCCATGATTCCATGGTAACAGTCAAACATGCAGCTCAACGAAAGCTCAAACGTGGCTCCTAATCTGTTCTGTTAATAATGTTGTGAAGTGAGTAATGAGAAAAAATACAGCAGTGAGAGTGCTGTCAGTCATCTTGGTGATGAAACCATCCTGATCCTGACTGACGAGTCAGCGCAAACACACTCTACGCTGACTTCTCCAGGAAAATGTTCTTGTATCTGTTGAATTCTTCCTGAAGACAAACGTTTTCTACCGAAGTGTTTATTTGACTTTGAAACAAAGTCTTAATTTACCCAGAATTCATGGTAAATGAGTCCTACTTAAGACAGTCAAGACAGCTCTGTGTAACAAATGAATTTAGACGTATACCTGAAGCCTGACTATTAGTTTGATGGACGGCAAAGTCGAAGTCTGTCCTGAGGTCCAAGTTAAGATTAGGAAAAGATGATTATTACATTTTCAAGCTTCAAGTCACTTCTTCAATATTTAATTAAGACCATGCTCAAGTGCCTAAATATAACCACACAAAGTTTAATCATGTTTTAGTGTCTACAAGCGGATATTGTATTGCAGAAGTAATAATGCATAATGTGGGAAAACAAATGAAATATGTTGTCAGTGAACACTTTGCAGATATGAACAGTTTGCAACTTGGCAGATTACAAAATGTTGATTAAAAAAACATAATTCAGCCATAATGTTTCACTAGTTTGAATCAGTTGTGTAGAAAATACTAAAAAAAAATGAGGTGAAAACATGTTTCCACAAAAAATGGCAAACTGCTCACCAGTGCACAAGATAGGATTTGTTATTACTGAAAAAAATGTAAAAATATATTTTAGTGCACTTTAAGTTTGGAAATGTATGACTCACTGGGTAATCTGGATCCAGCTACACACTTATTAAACTCATTAAATCACAGAGGAAGACTGCTGCTGGTGTGTTTCTTCTAATAATCCATAATTCCAATTATCACATTGATACAGAAGAGTTAACTTAACGTTTCCATCCCTGAGACACATGATACTAAATAATAGAGGAAATGATTACAGCGTAGTCTGCCTGACTTGCGGCTGTCGGGCGGTTCTCGGGCAGGTTAATTGCTCGCTCACAGAGGGAAGCTGGGCCGGCGTTTCACCACTGAAAATGCTTTTAATAAGTAAACAAAAGCTACAATTGAATTACATGTAGGATTATTTCACTCAGGGCAGGGGGATGAAAATAATAAGTAAATAAATCAAAGATCAAGTCGTGGGTTGTCTGCCAGGATGTGGGCGTATGAACACATTCAAAGAGTTTTTTTTGGTGGATCAACTTGGGAACATTTCCGAGCTGACAGTGATCTGAGGTCCCCTGGCTTGTTAGTTTAATCAAACACCAGTAGAGTAGATTACTGAGGCCTCACTCGGCATCTACAGTCTTTATTCTTCTCTTCACCGTGCCCTACATACACACACAGACTCACAGCAGGACGATACACAAACATGGAAACACACACTGGATCATACACCCGAGCATAAAAAGACAAAACGTTCTAGTTGACTAACTGTTTATCATGCTGCCGGGAGTAAAGAGGTGGTAATTACAACATACCAGCGTGCAAGTGTGTGTTTAACTATTTTTGGATGCGTGTATCTGCACACACTCGAATGTGTGTGTCTTCCTGTGTGATAGTGTGTGTGTCATTTGAGCAGTGCTCGTTAAGCTAATGACTCCGCCCTCCACGGGATCACTCTCTGCGGGAAACATGCATACATTTATCGCCACCGGCAGCGCACCAATACAGATGCCATAGCAACTGTAGCCCGGGATACAATACAGTAGGAGCTGGGGTCCTTGGCAACGCGGGCACTTCCCCAAAAAAACTCCCAGTGAGCCTCGAGGCAGCTGGAGCTGACACATGGCTACAGTGTATATACACTCCCTGCAAGCCTTGTGTGTGTGTGTGTGTGTTCAGAGAGGAAGTGTGATGTATGTGTGTGTGAGATAGAGATAGAGAGCGGAGCAGAGCATCAGATTCTGGCTCCCTGTCTCTGCCCCCACTGTTGAGCCGTTGTATCTAACAAACCCCGTTTAGGGCTTTTATGATTGAAATTGCAGCTGAGCGTTCGCCTGCGGCGTCTTTGTGTTCGCTGCAGCTTCTGTTTATATGGAGAATTTAAAGGCTGAGCAGGAACAGCTTGTGACGCAGCGTCAGTGTCAGAGGAAACAATAATGCTGATGAAAAGTGGACAGAGAAAACGTTTCAGTGGGAGATATGAAGAATTAATGGATGGGCTGATGCATTTTGAAGAACATTCCATCTTTTTAGAAGCTTCTCTTATTAATGAAATACATACATTATCTGCCTGTGCGTGCCTAAAACTGCTTCTCCTCTCCCAACATTGGGGTCGAGACCCCTTAGGTGGTCTTTAGATACCACCTAGGGGTCCAAGGTGTGACCCCTGATGGTACATTTATTCATTCGTGGTTTATAGTAGGATTCAAGGATTCAAGGAGTTTTATTTGTCATTACAACACATGTAAACATGGGATGAAACGAAATTGGTTTCCCCTGGTCCTGGAGCAGCCCAATATCCAAATATAAAATAAAATATAATAAAATAATATATATATATATAGCACGAGAAGCCGCTGCACTGTTGCGCGCCACCATCTGTACAGTCGTCCCTCGCTATATCGCGGTTCACTTTTCGCGGACTCGCAGTTTCGCGAATTTTTTTAGTCTAATTTTGCATGGTTTTTTTTTTACAGCGTACTGTATGGTATGAACGCGCATTGTGTTCTGCGTCCTGATTAATTAAGGGAGTACTGTACAAAATGTGTGTAAAAAGGTGTATAAAAGTGTGTGGTTAGGGGTTTTATGGCCTTAAAACATGTAGAATAATTGTAAAACTCACTTCGCGGATTTCGTTTATTGCGGGTTATTTTTAGAACGTATCCCCCGCGATAAACGAGGGACCACTGTACACACTGAATGCTCTATGAACTTAAAGCCTTTTACATCTGGCTTATTTTAAGTTAATTCAGATCTTTGCCAATGAACCAAGAGCTGTAAACTTCCAGTCACATGGTAGACATTCACTGGATGTGTTTGGTGATGTCATCCTGCATCATCAGCATGAAATGGATGCACAGAAATCAGATTCCTAATGACTGAGAGCAGGATGTGCTGCATTTCACTGCTCCTTATGTATTTATCTTCAAGGCCTGGACCTCTAAGGTCCTTTAATAATGACAGCCGGTTAGAAGCAGGATGAAGAAGAGGCATCTTACCTCAGTGTTACAGTGTTATTCACTTTCCTCGAGGGAGTCACCCCAAAGGGATCAATAAAGTGCAGTCTAAGTCTACAGGGAAATGGTTCCAATGTGACTGTTAATATGACATTTCACTCACTTTTTAATTAGTTAGGAGCAGGTAGAACACATCTTTCATTTCTGTTTCTGAGTTGGACAGCTTTCACAGTGTGAACTGAACCAAAATATAAAAAAACAAACCGGTTAAAGGGCTCACATGGACCCACAGTCATGGTCTATTAGCACTCCTGCTCAGCTTAATAATAAAGTCAGAAATGTCCCACTTTATCACAGTCTGCAACACTGATCAGCCGCATACTGTGCAGCAGGTCAGTGGTGAATGTGTCCATATGATATGTCCATATGTTAGAGTTAGCAGCATCCTCAGGCAGCTTACAAGAGCAAACACAGCTTATTGCACTGCATCCTTTATTTACATCCTGCAGTGGCTTTTTAATTGGCCTGGTTCAAGTTAATTACCAGTGACTGAGGAATGTAAATATCTAAGAAATACAATGTGATTGTGCAAGATTTGCTGACTGAAGTCTGATTACTCCATTGTAGAATTGACTTGTGCACAATGGACTGTTGAATACTGTAATTTCCAGTGAAACAAACAGAGTGAGTGCTTTCTAAATGGGAGAGGCTTGTTTCCCCATTCTAATGGATTTGGTCCAGAATGTGGACTCTGGAGGATAGAGTCACTGAACCCGAGGAATGTGCAGACAGGAAGTGTTCAAAGAGTTGTTGAAATCACACTCCATCAGATAAGACAGTCCTCTTTGATGCTTCAAAGTTTGGGTGGAGGTAACTGGGGTCACCACAAGTCAGGCATGTTCAAATTCCACACATCACAGTGGCTATCAAGTATTGATTGTGTTGAGTGATTAGAGGGTGAGATTAGTTTTCTTTTTGAAAAAGTTTGACCACAAACATCATGAATAAAATATGAATATTTCTCTCAGGAACTCTTTGATCTTTTCTGACTGATCTGTCATGCTTTAATTGGCTCATCATTTATTTTGATGGGAATGAATGTTCCTATTCAGAGTCCATCGCAACCAAAAACCAAAAATCAAATGCTTGAATCAAAAAACACATTCAAGCAAGTGTTACATTTAGAAATGATACAGCCTTTTCAAAAGTGTTGAAATGTAATATGAGTGAAAAAAACAAAACTTTTTTATCCAAAATAATTGATGGCTTAGCAACCCTAACAAGCAGGTGCACCAGGCTATGGCGATAATTGGTTCAAAATGTGGAGAGTTGTATCTTTTAAAAGATTCCAAAACCAAAAATAAGAGAAAAATATTGAATTATAATTACAACGCGTTTACTCAACCACTAACAGTTAATGCTCCTGAGAACATACTTTGAATATACTGACTGTAATGCGAGGGCGAGCTTCCTCACAACATGAGAACAACTTGATTCCGTTTCCCCTTCAGCCTCAGTCTTTTAGCTTTATAATATGAATGCAGCCATCATGTGCATGTTTAAGAACTCTTAACATGAAACCGTCCACTCGAGGGGTGTTGGTTAGCTCAGTCGGTCGAGCATTTGCCCCATGTATGAGGGCTCAGTCCTTGCTGCTCGGGCCCAGGGTTCGAGTCCAACCTGCGGCCCTTTGCTGCATGCCATTCCCCATCTCTCTCCCCACGTTCCTGTTACTACTTCAGCTGACTCTGTCTACGTTTACACATAGCCGGGTATGTTGAGAAACGAATATTTCCTTCCCTCCGTTTTCCAAAATAACATCGTGCACATAGCATCGCTTTCAAAAAAGTTTTCGTTTACATCAACCCACATAAAAATGCCATCAAGCACCATCATAACTACAGGTAATACAATGTGCAGGCAACTTTTTTTATGACACCGACAGGAGACCGCATGACGGTCATCTCGCCCTCCATGTAAGGACGCAGCAAGTCGGAGAGTACCAACAGTGATGACCGCGACATCCTAAAATTTTCACGCCACTCCTCCGGGACAACCACTTCATTTTCAAAATTATCCCACCAGACAGCAGTCCGCCCAGGTCGGACCCAAAACCGGCGACGTTGGCGGTGATGGCGACTGGGTCTTTGAATAGGTGGGAGAAGTGGCAAAATTGCTGACCTCCGAGCCCTCATTCGTCTCTGGTCATCGACATGATGCATCAGCTGTGTATGCAATTGCAAACACATGAAAAGTGTTTGCACCAGAAGAAATGCGACTGCTACTCTGAACGCTTCCATGATCATCGTCATAGCAACAAGTAAACATTGGTCGCACTAAAACTCTGTTTATCTCAATTTACACGCAAACGCAAAACCGTAGTTTTCCAGAATCCCCACTCAGCTTTTAGAAAGATTCGCTTTCAGAGGCGAATTCACCGTTTGCGTGTAAAAGATAGGTACAAACGAAGGGAAATGTCTCCGTTTTTAATATACCCATGTACGTGTAAACAGGGCCTCTGTCAAATAAAAAGACCAACAGTCCACTCGAGATGGAGTTTTCAACCAATTCAACCACTTAGCTCATAAAATCCGCTACCTGTCGTTTCAGCAAAGAACATTGAAGGTGTAATCAAAGTAAATATTCCAGTGTGTGTGTGTTTGTTCACTAATTGGAAGTGTTGAAGCATGTTTTAGTCTCCATGTCTGGTTGGGTAAAAGATGATGGCGTGCTTTAGTGTTTTCTGTACAGGACTGCCTCACAGTGTGACTTCATCAAGGAAGCCAGTGATTAAGAGCCAAAGTTTGGTATGCCTGCACACACGGGCGCTGATACAGCTCACACACACACACACACACACACACACACACACACACACACACACACACACACACAGGTGCTCGTATTCACACATTCTGTATGCACACACATTCCTATACGTGCACTCGGGAGAGCAGTCTCCTTAATGGCCCTGCTCTCAAGTCTCCAACTGCGATAAGTGAATTTTAATTAAGAGAATATTGAGAATTGTAATAAATTATTTTAATGACCTGCAAATGGTTCCGCTTCTCTACAGAGAGGGGAGAAAGAGAGAGGACACACACCAGTGGTTTCACCAGGGGATGGAGGGGAAGTGTGTATTGCTACTGTCACAGCTAAATTACACAAATTAGTCTGTTCCTTTTTAGTGACTGATTGTCAGTCAGTGTTATATGGACCAGCCATTCCACAATAACTCCATATTTATATAACTTTATATGATGTAAGTATTATTGAATCATTTCTTTTTTGTCCGATTTTTTTCTTCTTTTCAGTTTTTTCTTGTTTGAAGCACTTAATTAACACTCTTTACGTATAATGGGTAGTAAATAATTGAATGCACTTAAGTCTTTAGCTAATGTACGTTGTGCATTGTGTGTGTGTGTGTGTGTGTGTGTGTGTGTGTGTGTGTGTGTAATCGGGCCAGCTAAACTAGGAAGCAGATTGCGGTGATTTTCAGCCAGCTGGTCCGGCTGTGTTCCTATCTGTCACCCCTGCCAACACACACACACACACACTCACACACATGCACACACTCTCTCTCTCACACACACACAGGGAGGTCATCGTCAAACCAATCAAAACCCCTTAACGAGGTCCCCCAGCCAATGAGCTAGCGGGATCCCTGCCATTTCCTGCACCGGCTGACTAATGGCTACGCTTAATGATGCTCGTGATCGTTGTAAATAAAGGCATATGTTTGCTAGCTGAGGATGCGCCAATTCGAGGGGCTGTGTGTCATGTAGGCAGACTTACTCGGCTGCTGGGGGATGATGCTCTGTGTTGTAGGATTTTGTTTTGCTCTTACAGGTTTGGCAAGCGTGAAGTTGGCAAAAGCAAACAAGCCCAGAATAGAATTATGATATTCCCAGGTCTGCTGGGGGATAATTACAGTACAGTCAGGCAAAAACACTCAAAAAATACACAGGAATACAGAGGATCCTGAATGTCACTCGACACATGGTAATCAGAATTCATTTCCAAGCATCCCACCAGGCGAGAGATCTTCACACATAGACCTGAACACACAGCAATCTCATCAAAGACAGCAGAGAGCAGGTCTGCAGCATCCTTGGAGCAATTTTGGACTCTGTGCTTTGCTCTAGGGCTGTTCAGGAGTCAGGCCGGGGACAACAGATGAAAAATCTCCCATCCCCAGATCCCAGCTAGAATACAACCTTCAAGCAACCTGGATATCAGTCCAGCTGCCCTCAAGTTATTGGTAATTCTCTCCACTTGAGGGCTGACCTGTCTCCTGGCAGGCGCTAAAACAAAATTGCACGTTTTGGGCCAGGATTGTCCTGGATCCTGTTTCCCATTGCTTTCCATCACGCAGCAAGGTGTGCATTGAGAATATGAATAAGAGCCAGGCAGTTACTGTACAGTATGGTTGGAAATGATGGAAAAATACATCTATGGTCAGCTACCAAAGAAGATGTTAGCTTTAATTAACCTCCTACACTAGTAACCAGACATTCTACGGAGCATCCTATTGGCTAACTGCTTTATTTTGGGTTACAGCTTATGTTTTTATTAACTAGCACGAAGCCCTCTTTACTATATCAGACTTTAGGTTAACATTGGGAGCTCTGTCCTGCTTTTTTATTGGATTCAGGGAAGTTCCAGTCGCCCTGTTGAGCCGCATTTTGTAATAACGGTGCATTTTGTAATAAACGTCCAAAATGTAATAACTTTTTCATTTCATTTTGTAATAAAGCCGCAGTTTGTAATAAACTGCCCCAATGCATTTTGTAATAAATTTTGCCGCATTATGTAATAAGTTATTACATTTTGACAAGATTATTACAAAATGCACTTGCAACTTTTTTATTTTCTAGGAAATGTAATAACATGGTGCATTATGTAATAACAATTCTAAAGCATAGTTTATTTGTTTGTTAATTGTATTTTATTTTACTTTAAAGTATTTGTAAAAGCTAGGCCTATTATTAGTATCACTGTATTAGCCTAGTAGCAGTACTTAGCAATTACTATCAGTACACTATTCAAAGGTTGCATTAACAGAGAATATTATGTAAATTGCAGATTTTTTGCATTTGGTAATAATCTTGTCAAAATGTAATAACTTATTACATAATGCGGCAAAATTTATTACAAAATGCGTTGGGGCAGTTTATTACAAAATGCGGCTTTATTACAAAATGAAATGAAAAAGTTATTACATTTTGGACGTTTATTACAAAATGCACCGTTATTACATAACGCGGCTCAACACGCCCTAGCCTAAAATGGCTTAACATCATACCTGCCAACATTCCGGTTTCTCGTGTTTCTCTCATATTTTGAAGCCATCTCCCGTTTTGTTTTTTAGTCCCATAAATTGCATTTCACTTATTATCAATACCAGTCCGGGTTATGTTAGAATTAAATCTTACATTTGTCTTACTTTGGCTTACTTAACTAACTACAGCTACATTCAAGGACCTGTTGATTAAATTCTAAACTGCACATGAATGATAACGCCAAGTTTGACAGACATAGCAACAGTAACTAAGAGAGCCCAGCGGTTAATTCTGCGATGTTTGAATTATTCAAACTATAATCATCATCAAATTTGCTGCAATTAATTCATCCCACAGACACACAGCAGCCAGTGCTGCAGCTAGCTGACAATGCATGGTACACCAAGAGGGATTCCAGATCTTCAACCTGGACACTTGCACATCTCACTACCTCACCATGGTGTTATACTGTTTTTCTATTTATTGTATATACTTTTTCTTAAATTTAAATTTGCCTTTATTTTTTATATTTTATGTTCTATATATTTTATATTTTATTTTATATTTGATATTGGGCTGCTCCAGGACCAGGGGAAACCAATTTTCGTTTCATCCCATGTTTACATGTGTTGTAATGACAAATAAAACTCCTTGAATCCTTGAATCCTTGAAAATATCCAGAAACATCCAGGTGTACACCTGTACCTATATATCCTCAAAGATGACATAATACAGTCCACTACTTTCTTAACAACATTAGGCGTTCTTTATTGAAGCTGTGTGTTAACTTTCTTTAAAATGAGCCTTCCTCTGAATTTCTGCGCACACTCTGACTTCAGCAGACCTGCCAGCTTTATTTTTGTGTAGTATTCAAACGAGAAGTGAAAACACTGGTGCCGCACAGAACAGAATATTGAGGAACAATAATATAAGCCGAGAAATAAGATGCTTTACATGCAGGTGGTCTGGTAGAGACAGACAAATTCACTGTAATAGAATCTATTTGTCTTTGTCTTCATCCTTGATTTACTGACTTAGAGACTGGAATCACACTTGGGTGGGGACAGGTGTCTGCTACGTGCTATTTGTACTTCACCTATTGTCTTTGAGACGTCCTGTCTATGATTTGGTTTTCTCTGTGTCTCACTTGAGGTTTTGAAAAGATAAAATTGGCACGCTGTCAGTGAAGCTGATTGATGCCAACTCTAACTTTCTGAAGTCGAGCCCGGCTCTGCATTGTTTCAGATTTGAAGTGTTGCTTATCGTAGAAACGCAGATGATTCATGAAGTCACAGACATCCCCCAAACATTTGACTCAAAACGTGTTAATAAAAGTGTTTGTGGCTTACTTTATCATACAGCTGATGTTATGTGGTGGACACTTTCTGCTTGGTGTAATGATGAAAACGTGAGGCTGATAGAAAAAAACACGACCTTAATGTTCACAGTTCTGTAGGAATGTCTGTTCACATCGCATGATGTGCTGCGTTGAACACATTTTAGGAATTTAAGGCCACAGAAAAACGGAGAGATAACTCTGAAAATGTTTTACTGCAAAGTGGATGTCAGATATAAAATGAAATGAATGCAGTTATGTGGGAAGACAGTGTAATTTACATATCTTATCCCGTATATACGTACGGTATACGAGCACATTAAAACACTTACCTGTGCAGTCATTCCTTATGTTCTGGCACTCATAATAGTCACTCTGGGGAGATGTAGTCACTGTCCGTCCTTTCAATTTGCTAATCTGCCACTGAAATCCAGTGTCCACTTTTTAACAACTAATTCCAGCACTTTTGGACTGCTGTGTCCCTGAGGGGATTATTAAAGTTCAACTTCTCCTTCGTTCTTTCTCTATGTCTCTTTCTGTTTCATTAAGACATAGTTTAAAGCCTGAAGTGCTAAATATTTTTGGTGGCAGCGGATCCAGCAGAGAAGTGGATACTAAAATTTTTTTTTCAACGCCCTCTAATTGGAGCTATAAATCTGGTGGCAGTTGGTTGCATAAGAACAGGAGTGAAAGAAGTTCCCAACTGGAGCGGACGAGCTGGTGACTTCTGTAACCGTTATAGGTGCTCCGGCTGCACTAATCATTTCTTTTATTTTGGCAACTGATCAAATAACTTTGTGTAATTTGAAAGGGGCCTCTTGTAGTGATGAACCCACAGGGATCTATCATCCCACTTTTAATTACTCTCAGCTCTTTGGAGCATTTTTAGCACCTCATTGTTTTGGTTTGCGGGCTCGCCACTTTACTGTTTTGGTGCACTCAGCAGGCAGCTGTTCTCAGCATAAAAACTTACAAACACGTACGTGTTATACGTACATGACTAAGGCTACGTTTACACATAGTCGGGTATGTTGAGAAACGAATATTTCCCTCCCTCCGTTTTCCGTTTTCCAAAATAACATCGTGCACATAGCATCGTTTTCAAAAAAGTTTTCGTCTACATCAACCCGCATAACTACGGCATGGAGCGGCATCATAACTACGCCAAGCCTATGGGCGGCTGCTTCCATGATCATCGTCATAGCAAAAGGTAAACATTGGTAGCACTTTTGGTGATCAGCTGCCTAAAACTCTGTTTATCTCAATTTACATGCAAACGCAAAACCGTAGTTTTCCAGAATCCCCACTTTAGCCAGAGTTTTTAGAAAGATTTGTTTTCAGAGGCGAATTCACCGTTTGCGTGTAAAAGATAGGTACAAACGAAGGGAAATGTCTCCGTTTTTAAAAATACCCGTGTACGTGTAAACAGGGCCTAAATGTACTTTTGTATTTTTACACATGGGCTCTGACAAGTGCACTTATTACTGTCAGCTGGAAACATCTGGGCAGTAACAGTAAAACAGAAACGCTCTGTCCTCGATCACCTTGACCAAACCACCCAACGCTTAGCAGGCCCAGCGGCTCAGCTCAGTGGCCAGTAGAACAAGACTGTGGTTAAACTAGGCAGCTCCGAGGTGTGAATGTGTGTGAGTGTAACTTTCTTTCTCCTTGTGGTAAACAACAACACGCTCTTATCAGAGGTGTGGAGTGCCTCCGACTCTGGCTCCGGCGTCTTTGATGCTTTCTGATTCAGCTGGGAGGTTCGCTGTCACGCACGGTCCACTCGGCTCAGACCATTCAGTGCATTATCCTGTCAGTAGAGTTTAATGTCAAACAGATAAGGCTGCACTTGACAGAACTAGTTTTATATGACGGATCGCTTTATTCCCATTGCAGACAAACGGCTCCAGCCTCCTGGGCTTCATCACTGCCTGTGAATAATGGCGGCTGCTCCAGCTCTAATACAGGGAGGATACGCATTAACACTCATTCTGCTGTTGTCACCTCAGAAGCAATCCTCTAATAGACAAAATGCAAATGTCTTCATTCAATATTCATTCCCAATAAATATATAGTGTACGTCAGCGGAGCAGGCAGAGGAAGATGCACATTAAAGAATGACTCTTCATGAAGTTATATTTTTACCCAAAAACCCTTTGGTGTGAGGCTACCCATACCTCAGTCAAATACATTTTCTCTGGAATGTCTTCAACTGTTTTTTTCAATAATTTAGTTTAATGACACCATGACTTAAAATATGATTATGACTCATCAGATGCGTCACACTACATTCATTACACCAGAAGCCTTTTTTTTCCCCAACGATAATAAAATAAGCAATAATGTTTGCATGTCACTCATTTGTTCTGCCAAATAGATTTTGAGTGAAACATAATTGATACCTGGAGTGTGTTTAGTGGCAATCTTTTTTTGATTGTGGTGTAGCTGAAAACAGCTTCCTGTTATGATGTGCCGCTGATAAAGAGTGGTGAGAATGAATCAAACTTAAATTGTGGGTTGCGGGGCGGTCGGTAGCGTAGTGGGTTAAGCGGCCGCCCCGTGTGTGGAGGCTATAGTCCTCGCTGCAGCTGGCCCCGGTTCGAATCCCGCATCGGACGGCCATTTACTGCGTGTCACTCCCCCTCTCTCTGCTCCCTGCTTCCTGTCTATCTTCAGCTGTACTATCATTAAAGGCATAAAGGGCCAAAAAAAATAAAAATTGTGGGTTGTAAAACCAAAACACCACACTGAAAGATGCGAAAAAGGAGGAATTGCAGAGTTGGTGGTGATTCTCTGTTTATGAAAATAATGATTAGAGCAGCTTGAATGAAGTTCTCTGAGTGTGGAAATGTGTATGTTTTGTAGTAGAGATGCATTATTGATAACTGCTCATTGGAATACTGTTTGAAGAGAATTAAGCGCCTACACTGTCACGCAGACTGAAAATCATTGCAATGAGTGTGACAGTACTGTATTCCTGCACGTGACTCATGATGGTCACTGAATGAGAAAGGTAGACTTGGTTTAAATGGGCTGGAAGACAAGACTGAGCTGGGCATGGCAGGTGGGAGACGGGGATATCCTGGAGCACAGGGAAAATTAAAATGAAAAAACAATGTAAAAACTAAATCTTGTGTTACTCAATGAAGAGTGAACGCTCTGGTGTTTTGGACTGCAGAGGTTCATTAGATGAGGAACAGGTGGTGAGCTGATCAGGCAGGTGAGAAGGGAACTCGAGGCCAGACCCAGTGACACACACACACACACACACACAGACAGAGTGAACTAAGAGACAGCCTGATCATAACAACATGTAATTCTAATTTAAAATCAAAGAAGAGAATTAAACGAAGGAAGGAATAGAAGGTATGTTTTCTGCTTTCAGTGTTCTCCTAATGGTTCCCTTTTATATTTCCTCTGGTTAATAATGTCAAATGAAAAAGTAAATGAGACTGCCTCACTGTTTTAATTATAAGGAGTCTTGCAGTGCAATTTAAAACAATGATTAACTACACACTTGGCAGCGCAAGCTTTATACTGTAGAGCAGCTTTTTAACTGCTTAACCCCAAAAGTCCAATAACTTGTAATGTCTGGCAAAGAGTAACTGTTGAAAACAATTTGTTTTGGTTTAACTGCTACAGCTATTACAGTACATCATGTACAGCAGGTTTAAGAAAATAAATGAAAACATGTCGCCAAACTCAAACTCCAGTATTTCCAATAATAAACACTGTTTACAGTTTTCGTCTACAATCCATTGATTGGTCATGTGACTTAAAGATCCTTGACCAGCACGGAAGCAGATATCAGTGAGATCAAATTATAAAATTAGCAATGCTGTAATTACATGCTGCATCATTTCCTGTGACTGCTTCACAATAAAAATCACCCTGTGGTTCTCTTTTTAAAACAAAGGATGAATGGTGGAGTCCGCCACTAACACTGAAAAGTTCTGTATAGAGATGCAAATTCATTGAATATGCTATAAAATACCAGCTATATCACAAACAGTTTAAATCATGACGAATTTAAATGTCAGTCTACAGTTAATATTGTACATTGTGTATATATGTCCAAGTGGTGTCATTGTGTGAAAAGGTATTTTAAAACGAGGATATTATTGATATTAATAAAAAGAATAATGAAAAAAATACAATAAAGCTACAAAAGAGAGTCCCACATTTAATTACAACATTTATATCAAAAGGGAAATCCTCATCAGTTGAGTAAAATACAGGTATTATAGTATAAGATATTATATTCATTTTTGATTTCAAATGAATCCTATTCAGACTCAATAAATTGCATTGTCTTGGGAAATGTAGTTCAATTTCTGTTTATGCAAATGTAACCCCACAGGTGCTGTATGACTGATCAGTGGACTGTTAATACTGAAACTGGAAACAACCTTCAGCCTGTTGTCCATTCTGATTCTATAACACCAACAAATGGAGTTAAAATGCCTTATGATACCATGAATGAATGAAACCTTTTTTTTGCCCTTTCCCTGGATGTGTTCAGCGTGCTCTCAACCCTTTACCCAATTACCCGAGCAGCAGATGACCCAGGAAATGAGCTGATATTCTATTCATGAGAAGAAAAATGCACTTTGCAGAGCTCAGCACAGATCAAGTCACCCCAGTGCAGATCCTTTCGCTCGATAATTGTCCCTCATTTAAGTTTCATTTCATTTAGATATTCCCAAATCAAACTCCGTTTTGTAGAATGTTCCTGGGCCTCAACTGCTGGGTGTGATGAATGTTTGAGAGCGCTGAGAGCTGCGGGGCTAGTCACAGAGGCAGAGCGACGTGCTTTAAAGTCAATAGACAACAGTGAAGGCATAAATCAGGGACGTTCAGTCTGTGGACATACAGTAGCAGCTCAGATTTTGTCTTTTGCAGTTTGTTCCACACTTCCAACGAAAGGAAAGATCGACTTTAAAGCGAGACATTCATCTTAAAATCATATACAGCCACTCTAACAGGGTGACTATGAACACCAACTAACTATAGCTGATTATTGAAGCTGTGAAAACGATTATTTACAAAGCACAAGCCTTTAGAGGACGCAGTCATCTATAATTTGGAAATGTGGAGAAATAAACACCATCCATCATGACACCAAGTCAGCTAACAACCAGCTTAACCAGAATGGATAGAGAGAAACTGGAAATATTCAAATTTTTCATTAGAGTTAATGTATTATCAGTCAAGCTGATGGGCTGCGTTTGGAATGTTTTCAGTCTAAAATGATTTTGATATCAAATCCTGTCCAAAAGAAGCCCATAAGGCTGATTGATGAAGCGTTAACTAAGAAACCCGGGCCCATTTTCTGCGGCTTAACCGCTGCGTGCCGTCATCTGCTAGGAGAAAAATCTTCTCACTCAAGTGCAGAAGAAGTTAGGAAGTGAAGTGAAGTCATTTCCGAATGTAATTGATATATATATTTTTTTTACAGTTTGTGGTGTTTCCATTTTCTGACACTTTCATGCTTTGCCTTCACTAAATTTCAGACGGAACTTGTTTTACACTCCAGTTATCTGACAGCTGCTGGTACTTTTACTCAAACACTAAACCAACTCAGGCACACTTCCAAAGGTCAGTTCACTTGTTAGATCAATGTCTTCAGTAGAGTTTTTGGAGGTGATGCATAGGAACCTCAGGATGGTGCCAATTCAGTCCAAATGTGCCAAAAACATCTAGTTTCCGGGTTCACATCATGGTCACGCGGTTCACTGAACGTACGCAGTCGTGTTCCTTGCCGGCTCCACCTGCGAGGTTCTGCTTCGCCACAACTTCATATTGTGATGATGTCGCCGATTTTGATCTCTTTTCTCTGCTGGAGGAAAGTTTGACGAACATGAAGTACCCTTAAAGTACTATTCTGAGGTACTTGTGCTTGAAGCAGTTGGTTTAATCTTAGAACTAGATTTTGCACGGGCGTCGCACCCGTGGGCGATGGGGGGGATGCGACACCCCCACTTTTACAAAAAGACGATTTCATCCCCCCCACTTTTTCTGAGATTTAAACCATTTACCCGTCCTCGCGGTCCACCAGCATACTGAAACGGAGCGCACGTCAGTTTTCCATAGGCTACATGAAAACCCATTGGTCCAGTTAGATCCATCCGGCCAGCAAGCCAATCACAGCCATTTGACCAAACCCACCAGGTCCGACGCGTGAAAAATACGAGAGAAGCTTCAGTGGGCTCCGAAGGCTGAAGACATGGGCCTGTGTGCAATATTCACAAGAAAAAGCTTGACATGTTAAACAGGAAGGCAATTGCCAAAGAATTCATTTCATGCAAAGACAGTAGGAGGAGTACTTTTGGAAGTTTTGAGTAGGGGTTGGGAGTAACCAGATTCCTTCCCTGGCCTGAGCCCCATCCCTCCACAAAGTTTGGTGCATCTCTGTTCTGTTGGTTTTGTGTAATCCTGCTCACAGCCACACTGCACCAAAACATGACCTCATTGGTGAATAGTTGGTGGACAGCGTTGAATTTTTTCTTTCAGTCTTGTGGTGGGTTTTCAATATTCGCTTAATTTCTGTCAGATGTTTTTTAGTTTGTGAAGCACTTTGTATTGCATTCTTTATTTGTATTGTGTTGTGCTATATCAATAAAGATTGAGTTAGATGTTGGGGAGTTCTTTGACAGAAAATTGAAGACTCAAATCCTGCTTCCAAACTACCATCACCAGTGATAGCAAGTAAGCAAGTAGCAAGTAAATGTTTCTTCCACTTTTTGTTGCCAGGCTGGCAACAGGCCTTCAGCTGTTAGCCATAACTTGCCAAAGTTGATTGAGTGGTCAGAGCATTTTAATTATTTCTAGTTATACATATATATTAGTGCTGTCAAAAATATCGCGTTATTAACGCGTTAATTCAAAACAATTTTAACGTCGTTATTTTTTTTAACGCGAGATTAACGCTCTTTGTAAAATGAAAAACTACAGGATCCGTCTGTAAACCGGAAACAAAACAATTGGCGCGCCCCACAATGCCATTGTTTAGATGTGGAGCGGAAGACGTTGAAATGGACGCTGCTAACAAACTAATGAATGGAAAGTTTAGTTTTAAAACTTTGCCAGATGGATCCGTTGATAAGACCAAAGTTATCTGCTTGTACTGTCGATGTGAATTAAGTTACCATCGTAGCACGACAAATCTGAAGTACCATTTAATGGCCAAACACACAGGTTATTCAAATTCTCCGCCTCCTCCGCGTCAGAACCGCGTCGGAAATAAGTAGGCTATTAGGTTGGCTCAACTGTTCAACAGGTTCATGTTCATCCTTTCATAGGCTGGGTTGATAAACCTCTGATGAATAAAGAAGAGCAGTACAACCTGACTGCTAGTATGTTCAAAAGAAACTTAAGAAAAGGAAAGTGTACTGTACTGGTTTACTGTAACTGCACTATAGGCTGAGTCCTAGTTTACAATGATATGTTCAATGATATGCACTTTTATTTTGATTCACCTTGTTTTAGGAGCTGCTTTTATGACTAAGTATGTTTATTGACAGTATTAATACAGACATGAATGGCTGTAACACTATGCTGTGGTTTGCAATAAAAAAAAAATTGCTCAAAGCAAGCCTATCCATTTTACTTTGACACTTCGAATAGAAAAATATGTGCGATTAATTGTGAGTTAATTATGACATTCATGCGATTAATCGCGATTAAATATTTTAATCGATTGACAGCACTAATATATATGGTTAATTTTCCCGATAATCAATGCAGACAATTTCGCTCATGTGCCACCCCTAGAACACCCCCACTTTTTAAAGCGCTGTGACGCCCCTGAGATTTTGACAGTGTTGACACAAGACTGGGCCACACACATTAGCTCCATCGTGCCTGATCTGCTTTAGCTGATGCTGTACTTGAGTGGAGGAAAGTAGTTTTAAATGAGCTCACAGAGATTAAGGCTGAATGAAGCCATGGCAGTAGGGTATGTTTCCTGTGTATAGAGTCTGATTTGGAGTGTTCAGTTAGTTAACTTCTTGTGAATGAGTGTCCTGCCTTCTGTTAGTTTAATGAGGTGCACAGAAAACAAATCATCAGTCATTGTTTCATTCATTCTTTCCACCAGCACCAGGATCTCCTGACAGTTACACTGATGTAGAAGAGATCTGTTTTTGGAAAACTTTTTTTTGGGATCATTGGCTTCGGTACTTTTACAATCGTGGCTGCAGCCCTTCTACTGAGAGAACTTTTAGTTCTTTAGTTCTTCTTGAGACTTGTTGTGCCGTACTCATTTTCCCCTCTCTCCACTGAACTCTATCTCAGCCTGTGATTCTCTGTTTGAGGAGGATGGAGAGAGGAAGAGTGTGTGTGTGTGTGTGTGTGTTTGAGAGAGAGAGAGAGAGAGAGAGAGAGAGAGAGAGAGAGAGAGAGAGAGACTTTGCCTGTTAGTCACCGGACCCAGCCAGACGGTGAGAGCGCCGCCGCCGCCGGAGGAGGAGGAGGAGGAGGAGAGGAGGAGGAGGAGTCTCGGCCGCTCTGTAAGCGGCACCGGGAGGCTCTCTCAAACACCGGGGCTATTTCTGAGTGACAGCGAGAGCGGAAAAACAGCCGGAGCCCTCTGACACACACTTCTTTACTGCTTTTACACTCGGAAGACGCGCGCCTGAATCAGCCGCGATTGCGCACGTCCACCTGGATAAGCAGAAGGTCGGTTACGCACGTTTTTTTTTTTTGTTTTTTTTTGGAGGGGTTGAATTTGGAGAACACCTCCAGGCATTCACCTGTTCAGCCGTGGCCGATCAGCAGAGCAGCTCAGCTCAGCTCAGCTCGGCACGGCTCGACTCGGCTCGGTTGGATTAAAGGCATCTGAGATGGCAAACGGCTAGAATGCCACGTTCTCAGGTAAGACCCTGGAAGGTGAGCCGTGTGTGTTTGGGGGAATGTGGAGGGAATGCGCTGCGCACACTTTTAAGTCATCCTCTGGCGCTTTCCTGCGGGTGCATGGGCGCAGTTTTGTTTGAGTCAAAAACTAGTCCCCATGACGCGCCTGTCCGCTCCATCCTGACAGGAGTCTGGGAGCTCGGTCCTGCGCAGAGTTTGGTTAAATCTCTGCCACTGCTGTTCAGGAAAATAAACTCTATGACAACAAGGCTGGGCGGTGTTTGTGCGAGACATGCACTAGATGTGACATTCCTCAGCATTCCGCGCTCGCTCCGGCGCGCACACAGGTGCGTGTTTGCGGGGATTATTGCAAGTCATCTGTTAATGCCATAATAGGACAGGACATCAGCTCTGTGTCCAACACATGTCTGCTGGCTGTTATTACATTTGGAGAAGGGGGGGCAGCCTTAGCAACTGAGGACATCCAGACTGTGTGTGTGTGTGTGTGCGTGTCCTGTCTCGCCCTCACTATCAGCGTCTACTCCCTCTTTATTTCGGATCTCTTGTTTTGTTTACCCTTTACACGAGGTAACGACAGCTCACCCTGAGCCTGCTCTGCTTTCTAAATAAAGGTTGAAGTGGATTGAATGAACTCTTCAACAAAAGACACTTTCCACAGCCTTGGAATCATTAATAACAGCCTGATTTGTGCATGGAAATGAACATCTTATCTGACCTGACAGCCAATTAAAAAGAAGCTACTCCAGCAGCTATGATAAATATGAAAGTAGACCTTTTAAAACACACAGCGAGGGCCCCGGTGGGAATATTACTGCGATCCCTGAGGAGATGAAAATAGCACAAAGGATGCTTGATCATATAAAGTGACTATAGACCGGTGCAGGTTTACTGTAACTCCCACAAGGATAAAATACTCATAATCGGCCTGTATATTAAAACACATGAAAAAACCATTAAGCTGCTGGCGAGCATCGTACCCACACTGCAAGTCCCTGAGGGCATATCAATGCCACACAGTATGACACAGAAATAATATGAATAAACCAGTTTTAAAGTGACCGTACACACACACACACAATGTAAGCATGTAAGTGAGAGCTGTAATTCTTTAGGATACTTAAACATAAGGTCACTGTTAAGTGTCATAGATAGAAGCAGGGTTATTATCCTGGATTACTATGACAATATGTGCATTGTAATATATATTAATGTATAGGAAATCTTTGGGAGTGATAATGGAGAATACATTTGCAGGAAACAACAACAATCAATTAGTGTTGTATAAAAGTTTCTTCAATTAAGCTTCATTATATGCTCCGATGCTATGCAGACGATGTAGATTATAGCAGCACAAATTATTAGAAATACCAAAACAAATTTACAAGCTTAAAGTATCCAAACATTGTTTAAAGACCCCCTCCAGCCATGCCCGAACACATGAAAACATCTCTCCACATCATTAAAACCACATCTCCTCCTTCCCCCCCTCATTAAAACAGCAGAATCTATGATTATGTAAATGTAGTTCAGTTTTAAAAATTGAACTGGAGGATGCACGATCTCACACACAGTCCATGTACACCTGTGGAAGTTGCATATCGGACCACGAATGGCTTTAAAGTAGTCCAGAATCCTTCGTCCAGGTGTTAGACGGAGATTTGTGAAGCGAGCGCAGAGAAATTTCCACCAACATACATCACGGAGAAGCTCGAAATGACAGCGAGGGAACAAGAAGTAAAACACATCTGACTGGAGGGCGATTTTAAAATAAAGGCTGTAAAATTCCGAGACTTGGGTCGATTTTTATAACCGTACAAATCATGCATCAAGTCCAAAAAACTACCTGAGAGTATCCAATCTGAAAAGAAATGTGAGGAAAAAATCATGGGAGCAGTTACAGCGAGGAACTGAAAATATGTGACTCACGGAAGTTTAAAAAAGATATGCATTAAAAATATATCAGGGTTAGTGAGCTTTTGGATGTTAAATAGGGAGTTTATTATGAAAAAGGGTAACTCAATAACCTTTCTGATTCGGAGGAGATCTTGTTCCGCTTCAGTGCTGTGTTGGGAGTAATTGCCATGTTTTTTTTCTTTATTACACTCCAAATTGTGAATGATAAAGTCCTGAACTTATTGTTACTGCACAACAAGAGACAAAGATGTATGATAAGTTGGCTGTAAACTCACTTAAAGTCCCCACAGTAGTATCATAGCAATATCACAGTGATTTCTCCCTTACGGGCCAGCCACTCGGTTCACCCAGGCTCATGTGCTTGGCTCTCGGTGCAGCTGAGGCTCTCCGTCGGTAGCCTTGTGGCCGTGAGCCAACCGTGACTAGTAAACAAACAATACTTCTCTCATCTAGCCCTCTCCACTGTGCTGTCAGTGCAAATGTAACACAGATCGGTGGAGGGTTTTGGCGACACACCGCAGCGCCAGCTGAGCCCGGTCGTTTTAGGTGAGGCTTATTAGTGTGCCGTTCGTCTGTGCAGGGGCCGGGGAGATGTAAGATCCCTTTCACGCTCCTATGATAACATCCAGGAGTGATTCTGGATGATGGATCAAGCGTCTTTTGATAAAAAAGGGGAGGAAGGAAGGAAGAGGCTGGGCCACAGAGTGTGTGTGTGTGTGTTTGAGTCCTGGAGATGTGATGTGTTTTTGAATAAAGGAACATGTACATGTGAAGTGTGCGTGTGTGAGGGAAGTATTTCCATCCTTCCGTCCAGTGCATTAACTGGTGAACTTTATGTGCCCGTAATGCCTCATACAGTGTGTGAGTGTGTGTTTGGATGATTGGTCAACATGTGAGAGAAGTGGCATTTATCCTGCACTTACCCCATTAAATAAATGTGGCATTTCTGCTCTGTTTTTACACCTGTGTATAGCAGCAGGTATTATAAAGTCTGCAATTCGATTTTACCCTACCTGACCCGTGTGTGTGTGTGTGTGTGTGTAAGCTTACTGTGAGTGCTTGGCTGTTTATGAGAACTTTGACTAGAATTTAAAATGTTTTCTCAAAGAAATGATGTTCATATGTGCCCCAGAAGTAGTAGCTATGACTGGATTTCCACACAGAGACAGTGAGCGCGTAGTGATAAAAATATCCAGAATTTAGCATGAGAGTCAGGTGACCACCAGTTGACTTGACTCTGTGAGTCAGTGTTGACGCAGTAACTGAGGTCAGCAGGTTGGCATACTGACCTTATTCCTGTAGCGGGTGTTTTTTAAAATTCCAATCACACAATGGAAATGTTGAAGTGGAAACTCAGCCAGGTGGAGAAAATACAGCCCAGCTGCTGTGCATCAAGATTCACATCATGCACCTACAGAACATTTTAATGATTGATTAACCTACAGATTAGTTTTTAATGAGCAAATTACCTAAATAGAGCATTTAGTCTGTAAAATGTAGAGAAATGGAGAAATGACATGATGGTCAAATTTGATCTGATGATGGCTTTAGAAGAATGGAAAGAAATAAGGACATCCTCTGAGGGACTTGAATGTGTTCCCCATATTTCATGGCAATCCATGCTCAGAACATATTTTGTGCCAGTCCACCAAACAGACATGATCATATTTCACAGGATTAGTAGGTTCTAGATGAAAAATGAGTGGATCACCAAAATCATTAGGATTCATCCTCTTGGGACCATGAGTAGAGTTGTCACGATACTAAAATGAGTAACCACGATACTATACCAGACAAAGTATCGCGGTTCCGGGTATTATCGCGATACTGCTGCCTTTTTTTATTACTAATTTTTTTATAAACTGCAATGTATTTGTACAAGTTAGTTTGAAACAACGACGTTTGTTTTTTAAGCAAAATTAGTGTTGCCACTGACGAAGACGCCACGGCAGACTTGCTGCTCGGTGCTTCTGCCATGGTGAGTGTGTTGTCTCGTGTCTGGGCGAGACAGAACTTTAGCTTGTTGTTTGTTTTGAAGCGAGTTTCTATCGAAGCGGAGCTGTCTTCGCGGAGTTCGTTCTTGCCGGCAGAAACACACGAACAGCCAATCAGCTAACAGATGGGCGGACCCAGCGTGCGGAAACAGCCTATCATATCCCTGGACGTCACCAGTAACAGGCAAACAGCCAATCATTCAGCAGCTGTGACGTTCGGTTGCGGTTCCATGTTGGTTTGTTTACAAAGGAGTAGCATGCAGTGAGAAATCATTCTATTGACTCGTTTTTGATATTTCAGTGGTGGATCAACCAACAGACTGATTACCACTAATGAATAATTACTTCTTGCACTGTATTTGTAGTGTGGTATTGTACATGAGCAGAGTATTTTCTTCACTGCTGACCCCGAGCATGACACAAAATGCGAGGGGTAAAAAGTCAGCGAGTCCTTGAACCAGTCATTGAACCCTGACCCCTGAACTCTGACCTCTGAGTCTGATATTGCGTTAAGCGTGCTCTGTGTTCTTTCAGAGTCGAGCCTCGCTGTCAGTCAGGAAGAGACGGTCCTCACAAATCTATCCATACAAATGTGTGTCAGGCGGTGTGTTTGCCCTGCGCGGTGCTTCCCAGGCACCAGGTGCACGCTGGGATTTGCCACACTGGGTCGGCTCAGCGCCGCTCACCTCATTATCCTCTTTGGACAAGGACGGACGTAATCTCCCTCTCTGTTTCTCTCTCCTCCCTTTTCCCTCCCTCCCTCTGTCTCACTCTTGCATCATTTCTCTCTCTCTCTCCTCCCTTCTTCTTCTACCTTTCTGTCTACCTGAATCTCATTCTATTTTTGTCCTCTTTTCTCACCCTTCACCCTCTCTCTCTCTCTCTCTTTGACCCACTGTCTTACATAGTCTCTCTATCCTGCTGCCTGTGGATTGATTAGTCTAGTCTGCTGCTGGTGCTGTTTGGTGACAGAGCCCGCTTGTCACGCTTGGGTTGGCGGGTTAGGGTGGCTCACGGTAACGTGGCGTAGGGCAGGGCTGGAAGGGGGGTGGGGAGTGGAGGATCGGGGTGTTGAAAGGAAAATGTTGCCATCCGGCCATCCGTTAAAGTATAGTGCATGATTCTTGTTCTGTCACCCTTGGCGGTCTACCTCTCACCGCCTAATACGCCCCTGTCACTTCCCCGGGGGACCCGCCGTGACTGAGCGAGCAATGCTTAAAACTGTGTGTGCTAAGAGAGCGAGAGAGGGAAGAGTGAGGAGGAAACAAAGGGATGAAAGGTTTTTATCTCACTGGAAAAGCAAATGTGAATCAAATGTTTGAAGTGTCATGAGAAAGAAAGAAGGTGGCAATAAACCTGTCATTCACAAGAATCCCTGTGGGCCAATCAGCAACAAGTCTGTCACCTTCTAAACTCTAATTGTCAGTATGATCAGTATAATTTAAAAAAAAGCCCTTTAATGTTTAATGAGTTGCATCATTTGCCAAAAGTATCATCCGAATCCATTTATGTCTTCGCAGCACATATGAATGTGAGCGGTTGAGGAGTGATGCATTCATTGCAGTCGTAAAGCCAGTCGAGTGTTATCAGAGAATTAATGAACTTCTTCAATGTAAAATGTCACCATTTAAAAAAATAGATACACCACAAAAATAGAAACGGCCTTCAAAAACTCATTAAACTTTGAGTGGTATTGTTATTTCATTTCAGTTAAAGCTGGTCACGCCCGAGGAGTTGATGGTGACGCTGATTCAGAGGAATGGTGTTCTATCTTCATTGTAACTGAGGGGAGAACAGCATATGACACTTCAAAATATGTATGGCTATTTGTTTAAAATGTGCAGAACTGAGTTTGGCACTTAAAAACAATCCAAATTATTGCTATGAATAAATCCATTTAAATTTGAGTATAAATAATAATTCAGCTTCAAGTATCTCTTGTATTGTTGATGAGTGGAGTGACCTGGATTGGTGTGGTGTTGGCTTTATTGCAAACGTTGTACCGGACCATTGTGGGGAAGCTCCCACAGTCTACAGTCTATCTACATTCCACCTCTCACTTTGAGCTTCGGGTATTGACTGTAAGACTGAGAACGCTGATACAAGTGACCCAAATGAACTTTCTGCAGGTTTGGCTGGAGGCCTCGGACATCTGGAGGGAGCTCGGCATGGAGCTGCTGCTCCTTCAAGTCAAAGGAGCCAGCTGAGGTGCTTCCTGTATTAGAAATGCCCCTGGGTGCTTTCCTTTAGAGGTGTTCCGGACATGTCCAACTGGCAGGAGACCCCGGGGTAGACCCAGAAACCGCTGGAAGGACTACATAGCCGAATGTGTTGCTGGGGAGAGGGATCTCTGGAGCGCCCTGCTAAACCTGCTGCGGATAAGCAGAAGGAAATGGATGGATGGATAGTTTAAATCAGGGGTCGGCAAATAAATTTTGACCCGGGCCAATTTTTTTTCTGACAATTCCATCGCGGGCCATGGACATACTTTCCTACTGGAAAAAAAAAAAGTTTTTCTATTTTTTCTATTATTAAAAATAAACGTTATTTAACTTTAAAAATGCATTTAATTTCATTTAAAACATCAATTTGCTTCTATGTGCTGTTTTTACGCCCACTGCTGCATCTCCTGGAGTCATGAAACAGGCAACATACCCTAGCAACCTGCCGTAACTAACGTATACAATCGGCAGTTTTTTATGTTTTGGATGCTGTGGAAATCATTGGCTGAAGATTGCTAACTATCGATGCAAAATGACGCTGTCAAAAGCCATGAAAAGAAAAGTTGATTCCAAATACAGGACCAGTCTGCATTTATTAATGCCAAGCCGACGCGTCTTTGCAACGAGGTTGTTGCAGAGACAAAGCATGGCCACTTCAAAAACGCATATGCTCTCGGGACAGAGGCGCAAACACAGAAAATTAAATCCTTGGAGGCTGGATATGCACACAGCAGCATCTTTCTTAATTCAGGAACAGCGCAGATGTTTCCCCATGCCGCTGATGTGCATTCGCATTTTTTAATTAGGCTATTTGATATTTGAGCCGACCTTGTTTGGTTTTTTTAAAATAATTTTTTTTATTTAATGAAACACATTTGTTCCCGTTGTCCGTTACAAGAGGGACACAGGACACTTTTATTTTCCACAGGTTACAGCGCATGCACGTGCCAATTAGTGTTCCAACCTGTGCGTCAAGTAAAGAGGCTGCGAGGATGTTCTGGCTGCTGTCACGTTACTTATCAGCTACTTTTCAATAAATGTTGTGAAATCTGTGGAATTGTTGTATTTTTGACAGAAAACATAAGATTTAAAAGATATATTTAATTTTTTTTTTCTTTTTTTAATAAATCAACGTCATCTAGCGGGCCAGATACAATTGATGGCGGGCCAGTTTTGGCCCGCGGGCCGCTAATTGCCGACCCCTGGTTTAAATGATACTAATAAATAATTTAAACTAAATGCAATAAAAAAACTAAAATTATGAATAGACTAAAAGTCCAATAAAAAGGAAGTGAAACATCCCAGGAAGTAACAAGGGGCTCTCTAAAAGTCAAAATAAAAGTGTCCATGTGTGAAGTTTTCCTGTTCTCAGATACTCCAATATGAATATTTTCTGTCTTTCCATGACGATAAACAAAACGCCTTTAACGGCTTTTGTACTGTTGATTGGACAACACAACAAACTCCTGCTTCTGCTTAGGCTTCAGGGCATTTTGTCAGCACTCACAATTAAATCGATTCATCAAGAGAAACAAAGAGAAGGACTGATAATGAAAATAATTGTTAGTCGCAGAGACACAAAGCAGCCACCACTGTCTGAGTCTGCAACATCCATCGCTTTCATCAGCGGGAAGTCATTCGTTCATTACATATGCGTGCATAAATAATATCTCAACCACCATCGTTACACGTTAGACAGTTTGTAAAGCTCAAACAGACTTTACGAAGTGCTGCACAATCACACAGAGACATCTGAAAAAATGAAGCCCATTACGCAAATACAAAGAATGATAACAGAGATCACACAAAGGTAATTCAATCACACGCAGCATATATAGGAGCCACCTACGGATCGCTGTGTAGACTAGAGAAACCACTTAAAGCTAAAGAAACAATGTGTGATGTAGATCCATCCCGTAGTTTCTCATTCTATAATCCGCAGCTCACTGACATGTACGTGAAGCAGGCGTCGGCGTGCGTCGTGTTTTTTTATGGCGAGGAATATGCATTTTAATAGCAGCCCCAGGTGATGTTGTGATATCCCGCAGCGAGACGGACTGATCACACATCATTGACTACGAAATGTTCCATTGTGTCATTTAAATCTCATAATTCTCACAAAAATAGCCCAACGAAAACTTAAACTTGCACTGTGAAGCTGGTGTTCTGTGGTGCAGACGCTGAAAAACACCATTTGTGGTATCGTGTGTGTGTGTGTGTGTGTTGTGCTGCATCACCATAGTGATTGCCAGGCTACATAAAATTGGAAGGGAAGAGCAATCCTTTATCTTGATAGTATTACAGTCTGTTGTGTTTGCTTGCAGGCGGCAGTCTGTGCAAAATCCAGAGTGTGTGAACGTGTGCAAGGTGGTGTGTGTTTTGTTGCTAAGATCTTATCAGTGGTTACAATGTGTGTGTGTGTGTGTGTGTTTGGAAATGAAGGAAGGTGGTTTGAGAAGAGACTTGTAGCAGAAAGTGAGAACTTGCATTCCTCCTCTTGTTTATTGTTGCTGGATTGTATGAGCGCCTGGCTGAATAGAAGAATGAAAAGCAGGTGGATGGAAGTGTGTGTAAGTGTGTGTGTGTGTGTGTGTGTGTGCTGGGAGAAGCGGTGATTGTATTGACAGCTAGCTTATTGTGGCAGTGCTGAGGCCCTTGATAAATCACCTGCTCCCTCATCCTGTGACTGTTTACGTGACATCACACACTTATATTAACCCCCCCAGCCTTAGGTGTGTGTATGCGTGTGTGTGTGTGTGTGTGTAATGGACAGACAGCGGTGTCGAGGGAGATGGATAATTAGAGGAGCAGGGCGTGAGGTGGAAAAATAAAGCCTGGTGGGGACGAGGTGACAAAGAGAAATATCCCATGATTCAGCGTGATCGTGTTTCCGAGTAATAAACTGCAGCAAATGCCATTTGGCTCCAGCAAAATCTAATGAGAGCGTGTAATTTAACACATTTACTGTTTTAAATATCACATTTCTGCCAGGTGTTTCATGGAAACAAGCCACTGGACACACAGGAAGTTATTTGTTTTTTAGTTTGCACACTTCTTCGAAGTTAAATGAGATAAATGACCTCAAAGATGTTCTTGGGAAATATACCCAGGAACAGAGCGTGGATGTTTTTTTGGGGGCAATCTCTGAACGTAGTGTCCATCGCACCATGTGCAACAATTGGTTTTATATCAAGCACAGCATTATGTAACCACTAAAAAAAAATCTGTGGTCAAGTTGTGTTGGCTCTAAACTAGGGCTGTCAATCGATTAAAAAAAGACAACTAATTAATCGCAAAAATTTCTGTAATTAATCGCGATTAATCGCGATTAATCTATCAATAAATTAAAGACTGAAGCTTTTAATGAATATTTATGTAAAATGATCAAATTAATGTAAAATAAACACAGAGAAAGTATATTTAAATTCATTGATTTTATTGGCTTACGGTGCACATATGCACAGTGCAAATAGAAAAAAGCCAGAATGAGGAAATATACTGACGAGTGCCACACTCCTGTAGTGTAGACTGGCGAGGTCCCGTGGAGGTAATTTCAGCAGGGTGTTTTGCTTTGAGGTGATATGTTAAAGTCGTGTTACTTCTGTGGAATTTAAATTCGGCTTTGCAAACTGTGCAAATTGCCTTGTTTTTGTCCAACGAGCCGTCGGGCAACTTTTTAAAATGAAATGTTCCCCCTAAAAGTCCGTCCTTATCCATCTTTACACCACAGACTCTCCTTTAGTTAGGATAGATCATAGACATATATACATAGACGCCTCATTGAGCAGGTTGGTCCGTTGCTGCGATGCATTAACGTGTCCGCCATATTGGATGTGGCAGATCTGCCCGTAAACTAAAACAAGCAGGGCCGGTTTTAGCTATGGGCAATGTGGGCGACCGCCCAGGGCGCAGTCTCCGTGAGGGCTTTAAGTTAATGACTCTTATACACCCATCCACACACACACACTAATATATCTGGGAAACAAAGCTCTACTTTGCCACATCCAAAATGGTGGCCGCCACCGGAAGTAAACAAAACTGCGTTAATTGCGTTAATTTTTTTTAACGCGTTAATTCTTTAAAATTAACGCGTTAATTTTGACAGCCCTACTCTAAACACTTCATGTTATAAGGAACAACTTCTTTTTCACGTTTTCTAAAAAGAACGGACACATCTCTGCGACAAACACCAGAGAGAGATTCGGGGATTCATTAGTGCTTTATGACCGGGTAGAAGGTGCAGAACAGAAAATAACAGATGCTGCAGTGATCGCCTCACGCCGTCATCCTTTGCTGTTAACTGCACTGGAAACACTTAACTTTAAATGTTAATTCAGACCAAATAAACTGCTGCCATTAACGCCAAAGCGATGAGCTACAGGGCTCCGGGGCCTGGGTGGGCACATTTATCTCCCACTCCTCCAGCTGCTTTTCAACAAGTAGATGGCTGAGCTGATTCATTTATTATTGAGATGATGTGCGGGCGTTGAAAACTACGGGAGAAAGGTGGGTAGATAGGAAAAGCCTTTCCACTGTGCTTGGTTTATACGGCATATCGTATTGTGCTCTCTTTGGGGATCTTAATCGATTTTACAGCATATGAGTTCGTAATGTTTAGTCTATAAGGCTGCAGTGTGGTCACAGGACAGGGTTCAGAAGCCTTCACAGTGTAAACGGAGTTGGCATGGAGCATAAATTCAACCACATAAAAAATACTGTGTGTGTTTGTGTCCCTGCTGTGTCTGCATCTCTTTTCTTTGGTTTTCATCTCATCAAGGTCAGTGTGAATAGAGACTAGAGCCACTCAACAGACTTTGACTTTGACTTTGTGACTTGCCCTGCTGTATAAATGAGATCTCCGCTGCAGACAATTCACTCAGTACAAAGGAAAGATACTAAAGGCAGTGGCTATCAAGGAGAGCCGCGTTGAGAATGTGCTCGGAGTCTTAACGAGAGCATCGGTCAGTCTGTGAGCAGGAGAATGAAACGCAAAACAAGTGAAGTTCATAATAATGTCACAAATGAATGAATAACTGAAGGTCGGGTTCAGAAAATCCGTTTGCCATGGAGTGCATTTGAGTTCATGCACACGATATAAAGACTTCATAGATGTTTTATTATTTGAAATGTTTCCATCCACCGTCTTGTTTCTGCGTCTCACGAGAGACTTCCATCCAAATGTGTCTGGCGTTGTTCCTCACCAGGAATTCATGGCGTACCCTCACAGGGGAGGGGTGGATAAAATGGTTTCTGTTCTCCGTTACCCGAGGAGCGGCAGGCTTGATAACGATCCCAGTGGAAGTGCTAGCCGCGAGCGAACCGCTTGCAAAGGGTTGCCTCATTTTTTTTTTTCCTCTTTTTTTAGTTTTCGAGTGAAATTAGAATATTTCCTCCCCTCGCCTGGTTTTCTTCACGCCGTTGCGGCGTGGAGGGATTGACTTGGCGGCTGTCACTGTGAACCTTGAAGTCGTCTTTACCAAACATCAGTTGCTGTCAGCGCAAATGTTCATTTTGCCAAAAGACTGGAGTCAAATATCCAAGTGCGAAGTGTCTAAAGTTGTAGAGCAGTCGAAACTTGGATTGGATTGAGACAAATCTGAACGGATCAACGCAGGTATAAATGGATCAGGAACAGGATGAGATACAGATCGATCAATGAGCCGGCTCAACAGATGGCGCCATCTCTGGTCTCTTATGAGCTCTTACTAAATTGACAGACATTCGAGTCGCAGGGAAAAGCTCTTGTCTCAACTTCCCGTTCAGGTTAGTGCGGAACAGAGGCAGACCCAGATGAGGGGAAAGACAGGAGAGAGAAGGAGAGTTGAAAGGCAGTCCTGCCTGTTTGTGGATATTTTTTAAAGAGGCTTTCCTTCTACATCAAAGCAAAGGCTCCGCAGAACAGCTCTGAAATTGTATTTAACATTTTTTGCTCTCAGCGGAGTTGAATTTGGTCTTATGATGTTGGATGCAGACGCCATTCTTCGGAGCTGCAATTCTTGTTTCTTTCCTGCAGTGTTGTGGAATGTTGTTATAAAAACCTGAACCTTTAATTTGGTGTCAACACTGAATGAATATTGCAGTGGCACTGAAATGCATTCATGGTAGAGACAAAATCATGTTTTTATTAGGGCTGTCAATCGATTAAAAAAAATTAACTAATTAATCGCAAAAATTTCTGTAATTAATCGCGATTAATCTATCAATAAATGTATCAATAAATTAAATGCATTTTTCTGAGACTGAAGCTTATAATGAATATTTATTTATGTAAAATGATCAAATTAATGTAGAATAAACACAGAGAAAGTATATTTAAATTCATTCATTTTATTGGCTTAAGGTGCACATATGCACAGTGCAAACAGAAAAAAGCCAGAATGAGGAAATATACTGACGAGTGCCACACTCCTGTAGTGTAGACTGGGTGTTTTGCTTTGAGGTGATATGTTAAAGTCGTGTTACTTCTGTGGAATTTAAATTCGGCTTTGCAAACTGTGCAAATTGCCTTGTTTTTGTCCAACGAGCCGTCGGGCAACTTTTTAAAATGAAATGTTCCCCCTAAAAGTCCGTCCTTATCCATCTTTACACCACAGACTCTCCTTTAGTTAGGATAGATCATAGACATATATACATAGATGCCTCATTGAGCAGGTTGGTCCGTTGCTGCGATACGTTACCGTGTCCGCCGTATTGGATGTGGCAGATCTGCCCGTAAACTAAAACAAGCAGGGCCGATTTTAGCTATGGGCAATGTGGGCGACCGCCCAGGGCGCAGTCTCCGTGAGGGCTTCAAGTTAATGCCTCTTATACACCCATTCACACACACACTAATATATCTGGGAAACAAAGCTCTACTTTGCCACATCCAAAATGGCGGCCGCCACCGGAAGTAAACAAAACCGCGTTAATTGCGTTAATTTTTTTTTACGCGATAATTCTTTAAAATTAATCGACAAAATTAACGCGTTAATTTTGACAGCCCTAGTTTTTATGCTTCTCCAACTAATCCAACACTTTGTGTACTTGGTTAAACTCTAAAATGTAAAGCTGAAGCACTGGAAGGATCTGCGGTGTCATGATGTCTTAGCAATGAAAGTAGTTGGTCTGCCATCTGAAAGGTGAGAATGAAAGCAATTGAAATGTCAGTTAAGCTTTAAACCACTGAAACATGGGAAAAGGTTCGAGCGTGTGCTGGTAGTAGTCAGTGTCAGCTTGTATGTAAGTAGTCATTTAAACTGTTAAAGTGTCACTTCACGTGTGATTTATATGGCTGTTCAAGTGCAAAACGACTGAGTGGATTCAAATCTCAGGTCAGGTTAAAGCGACAGACATGGTGTGTGTGTCAGTGATGATTGATGTGTTTTTTCTTTTCTTTTCAGGGCCCATACAGAAAGATGATATGAATTATTAGTGATCAAAGAAACTGAATCAATATTTGGAACCGATATACATAAAAAAAAAATTGTTTGTCTGTGGCACAGCAGCCTTGTTGAGCCGCATCTTGTAATAACGGTGCATTTTGTAATAAACGTCCAAAATGTAATAACTTTTTCATTTCATTTTGTAATAATGGTGCATTTTGTAATAAACTGCCCCAACGCATTTTGTAATAAATTTTGCCGCATTATGTAATAAGTTATTACATTTTGACAAGATTATTACAAAATGCAAAAAATCTGCAATTTACATAATATTCTCTGTTAATGCAACCTTTGAATAGTGTACTGATAGTAATTGCTAAGTACTGCTACTAGGCTAATACAGTGATACTAATAATAGGCCTAGCTTTTACAAATACTTTAAAGTAAAATAAAATAAACTATGCTTTAGAATTGTTATTACATAATGCACCATGTTATTACATTTCCTAGAAAATAAAAAAGTTGCAAGTGCATTTTGTAATAATCTTGTCAAAATGTAATAACTTATTACATAATGCGGCAAAATTTATTACAAAATGCGTTGGGGCAGTTTATTACAAAATGCGGCAGTTTATTACAAAATGCGGCTTTATTACAAAATGAAATGAAAAAGTTATTACATTTTGGACGTTTATTACAAAATGCGTCAGTTTATTACAAAATGCGTCTCAACAAGCCTTCAGGGTTGAGTGCCATTTACTCGTGATGGGTAACCAATATTTTTTTTTCTAAAGATTATTTTTTTTGGCCTTTCCAAGCTTTATTTGATAGAGACAGCTGAAGAGTGACAGGAATGTGTGTGAGATGACATGCGGGAAAGAGCTTCCGCAGCAAGGACTGAGCCTTGGCACGTGGGGCGGCTGCTCTACCAACTGAGCTAAACACCCCAAAGCAGCACTTTCTAAAATGTATTTATTTTTATCAGCAATTGGATGAAATACAAATCCGATTATGATAATTGGAAAATGCTGAATATCAGATCTGACATTTGTTCTATCCCTACTGTGGAAGCAATGAAAGACGGTATAATGGAAGTAATGTAGTTAGTAGGGAATAAATACCAGTGCATTGGGTGGAAGCAGTTGAAGTGTTGTTTCAGGTGTAAGTGAGGAAAGCACTTGATATTCCAGCTGAAGCCCATGGAAGCAGCTGACATGAGTTGTGACTCTGGGCCCTTGAAGGAATATTGGTCATTTTGTTGCTCTGTTGTGATTTTCTATTAAGAGCTGTCCAAACTGGTTGATGTGGATCGCTGAAGGAGGAAAAAAGGCTCCGCTTGTGATGGGTTATAGAACTGAATAAAAAAAAGGTTTCAGGCCTTGGTTACTTAAAATCTGACAGGTTGCCAGCAGCTTGGTGTTTATTACTGGAATACCTCTGATGATAAGCAGGCATTTCTTTATAAAACTGACTGCCCCGAGTTAGATGACATGATCCCTGTGGGGAACTCAGGTGCTCTAATGGACGGTTTTGTTCAACGTTCAATATCTCATCATCTGCTGGAAGCTTTTACACAGCCAACAGGTATTTTGTGGCCACATATGTCCTGCTGGCATCTCACAGTGTGATCCAGTCTGCTGCATAGTCTGTCCACTCTGCCCATTAATGCCGTGAGAGCCATTTTTAGTTCATATTGATGTGTGCATCACTATGTCCATTTGTGCATTTAAGGGTGTGTGTATATGTGTGTGTAGCACAAACGCATCAGTACCATCCTTTGCTTTTTTCTATCAAAGAGGACGCTTTTAGCCCCCCCGGCCAGCACTCGCAACGCTCCTTTGTGTCTGTAAGTGGTGGACCGTGCACAGAATTCCTAAGTGTGTGTGTGTGTGTGTGAGTGCGTTTGCATTGCAGCGAGTGATAGAGACGGACCCTCAGAGGGACAGTCGGCGATAAAAACAGAAGAAAGAGACAGAGACAGAGAGGGGGAGGCGGATGGAGAGAGGAAGTGTTGAGGTGAAGGAGGGAGAGGAGAAAGTCCGTGTCATGAACTCTGTTGAACAAAGTGCTTTAAAAGCAAAGTTTATCAAAGCGTATAAGAGGAGAAAAGACAAAGGGAGAGGAGAGGATGGAAGGAGAGCAGCCTAGAGAAAAGGGTGTGGGAGGGATGATATAAAACTTCAAATCTGTGCTGTCACTGGCTTCCTAAATTGCCTTGCGTCCCCTGGAGACCATGGATAGGATGACTTACTTCCTTCCTGTCTTCTCTCTCTCCCTCTCAGAGCTGACAGGCATCTATCCTCGCCACTTGAAATAGTCATCAGGCGAGACAACGCGGCGATAAGATTGTTCTTTATTAGTCTCATTATCACCATAATAGGTGTGGTTAGCCTGTAAAGAACATGACTGCAAAGGTTACGTCACACAACGCGGCCCTTGGAAATGGCCTATCTGTAATTGATTTAGAGGGCAGCCTCTGTTTTAATTGTGAAATTCACCTTAAAAGGACAGACGTCGCTTCTGCTCTCCCTGTGAGCTTATTGCCTGATTAATAACTGTGCTCAGACCGAACCTCCCTCCAACCCGTGCAGCGTAATTTATTTTCACTTCCCCAGTCTCACACAGGCATAAAACTAAAGAGCAAGATTGCAAAGGCATCACTATAAAATAGATGAAATTTATAGATTCAGTCATTTCTTTTTTTTGTATCTACATGTGCTCCAGATAGAAAGTCCTGAAGTATAAATTATGGAAACAAACTAACCATTAAATGATTCTTTTTTTGGGCTCATTATGGAGTGTGTTTTTCATCTTTTCACAATAAAACACATTTATTAGATGTTATTTTTCTTTAAGTGCAGCAGTTTTTTTTCTTATTTCTTTCTGTAGTCTGTTTTTGTATGGTGGTATTTATCAGTCAGTCAGTCAGTGTGTTCTGGTTATGTGTTTGTGCATGTACACATTCTGGTCTGAAGTTGTACGGCAGGTACAGTGTGCAGTGAGTTTATCAGAGCATGCTGCATATGTTAAGAACCTGAATGAGAGCAGAACCAAAACAAGGAGCTGAAAGACGCTAAAAAAGCGCTCTACTGATAAGAAGAGTTGGGTGATAATTCTCTGTAGCTCCATCACTATTAGCAACCCAACTTACATAACATGAACTGATCGGATCCATTGATGATATGAAAATGCTGATTGGAAAATAACATCTGAATAATTAAGAATGATATTCTTGACAAAATGCTGAAATATATCTTTTTAAACTTGGTCATATTAAAGATTAAAGTGATATGGCAGTCCTACAGAGAACTAAATAATCAGATTCCTTCTGTTCCAAGCACGTCCCTGCTACTCTTTCTATGAATCTGGTGCAACACATTTTCTAGGCTCACTCCTTCTAGTACTTCTAAAGGATTCTGTTTTTAGTTTAGTCTTGGCAGCATGGGGAAGGACTTAAAACAGCTTTTAGACTTTGGGAAATAAAACAGTAGTGTTGTATTTCAGAGGTCTGGTTCTTCCCAGGAAGGTTTCCTGGGAAGAACAATGTTATTGTTGAGAAAATAGAGACAAAGCTCCGAGGTCCAGTTTAGGTTGTTGGGTTGATTTTTAGAGGAATCTCCTCAACCAAACTGCCAAATATGTATAAAACAGAAGAAGATATGATTAAATAGCTAAGCTATTTACATTTCCGCTCTGAATATGTGAAATAAATTCAGGTATTGAGCTCGCACGGTTGTGAAAGTGACTGCAGGATTTCTAACATGGTGTTGATTACAACAGGTCTACAGTACAAACACTGTAAATATGATGCCCTCCGCCCGGCATTCAACAGAAACAGATGCAATCTAGAGATTACACCCACCCATGCTCCCTCCTTCCTCATTTCATTCCCGCGCGTCTTGTAGATTGAACCGGACCGGGGCTTGTCGCGATTCAGCGGCTTGGAACGAAAACCTCATTGCAAACAGATGGCATCCAGAGATTAGCCTGAGCCGCCGTCGCACGTATTGTCTGAGAGTTTCTACACGGGACCCGGGGTCTTTCTTTCAGCTTGATAAATAAATAAAAATAGGTGGCACAGTGAACGGATGAATTGTGAAGATTATTCTGGAGTGATCGTCGCTCAGTCCGATTGAGGCGCAGATATTACACGAGCCCTCCTAATTCAATCTGATTGTGTATTGATTTTGTGTCAACCGGTCGATTGACAAGGGCGAGAGAGGTTCTTTGTCATTTCAGTCAGTTTGTACTTGTTGTGGTGTGTGTCTGTGTGTGTGTGTGTGTTAGCAGGTGTGTGTGCATACTTTACCGAGTGAAAGCAAAAGCCTGGAGGAGAGAAAGGAGTGTGAGATGAGTGGCTCTATCGAGGACTGCTCTGTGTGTGTGCAGTGCATGTGTGTAATCATGTTTTTGGCAGTGTTTGTGGCTTGGCACAGCCAGTTTATTGGCCGATAGATGGGCCTTATCATGCTGTGCCATACCGGTCTTCACTCTCTCATGCTGTGTGAGGAAATCAATTCTTACATCTTCTTTATATCTATAGCACTTTTGAAAGTTGGCCCCTCTGCTGTCATGCATCTCCTGCTCCTCTCACCTATCCACTCACACTCCCTCTTGACTTTCTGTTTCCCCTCCCTGCTGCTCCTCTCCTGTTATTTCCAGCTGGAGTTGGGTGACAGGCAGCCGTAGGCAGGGCACGTACTCTTCTTCTTCTTGCGGATGCAAAATGGAGGGTCAGCGTCCTCTCCTCCTCAGACAATATAGCCAAGAATTCCAGTTGATTTACATTTATATGCAGAAAGGCCAATAATGTGCAGGTCCAAGTGCACATGCCGCATGCACATATTCTTTCTCCAGTTATTGATTCAGCTTGACCGCTGCCTGTTTGAGGCGATTTCAGCGGGTTATATTGCCTTCAGCGGTGACAGAAACTCAGGGTTGTTCTCAATTTAATGGAAACGCGCCGTGGCCCCTTGACAAATTAATTAATCATCAAAAAAGACAATTGGTTACAGCTTCTGGCAGAGTCCTTGCAAAGCACTACCTCTGGACAATTTCTTGGATACAGGTGTTTTTGTTAAATATCTGCTCTCATGCAGCACTTGAGTCCATCGGAGTGTCTGCAGAGTATTAAAGGCATCTCAAAGAAGACTTACATTTATTGTGAGGGTCATTTTGGTGGGGAAGTGCCTCACAGTTTAGGTTTCATGTCGGGTAAAAAGAGCTAAAGTAAAACCAGAACTTTTGCGTGAGAATTTGAGAATATCTCATTGACATTTATAGCAATACTGATAAAAAAAAAAAAATACCGCCTTGGAACAGAGCTGTTCTCTACAGCATGCTGTTTGGTGCTGAGCAGGCAGTGAACAGTATTTTTCACTGAGAACAGCTGCCTGCTGCGGCCCTAAAACGACACTGTGAAGCATAGTGTTACACTGTTTTATTTCCTGTTGTACAGCAAAAGTTCCAGTGATGAAATAAATTGTGCCGGGCACGACTGCAACAAGTTCCAGGTGTGTAATCACGCCCATTCTGGACAATTTCAGCAGAAGTGTTGAGGTGTGTTCTTTATTTATTGTTCTTTATTTATCAAAGGATAACCCCTTGAGGTGTATCATCTCATTTTCGAGGGGGTCCTTGTTGCCAACAGAGATATACAATGTTTACAGACGATACAAAGACGCAGACACCCATTCACCACAATGCTCCAATAGGCCCCTCCCCCATACATATACATGAACAAAATAAGAATGACACAAAACACAACTGCAGCAATATAAAAGCAAAACTAGGGCTATTTTTATACATATGCACACATGCACACAGAGCACTTATGCATGCCCACCTATAAATAAAATCCAAAACAAGAACAGGATGTTTGGAAGTGAGCAAGTAGAGAGGATTTAAAGTGATGAAAGGAGGTTATAGACCTAATCGTGCAAGGGAGATTATTCCAGTCTGCTGGGGCTTTAGATTTAAATGCATGTCGACCAATTTCTTTGATAATTCGCGGAGTAAGAAAGAAAAGTTGATCAGTATGCCTTAAATTGTATTGTGAGCTGAGTGGAATCGGATATTGTTTCAAATAGGAAGGAAAATTGAAGTAGTAACCAGTGAACATGCCTCCTGGACTTGGGGGCAAGCCAGTTTAAAGACTGGTACATCTGGCAGTGATGTGTATTATAAGGACACCTCAGTACAAATCTACACAGAGAATTATATAAGACAGAGAGAGGTCGAAGATTTGTTTCTGAGGTGTTCTGATAGATGACATCACAATAGTCAAGTATTGGGAGTATGAGCTGTGTAATAATTCGTTTACGGACTTGTAGAGCAAGTGTGTTTTAAGAAATTTTCAGAATAAAAAACTCCTGATCATAAAAACAGACAAAACATGTCACTTTGTCTCCTACTTATTTACTTATGGTAGAAACATGTGTACCAAAGAAAAAAGACCAAATCTGAGCAAGCTGTAAGTCTAGCTTCTGAAATACTCCTGGTGGGATACATCACACAGCTGTTCTATAGCTGTGTTAACACAAAACTTTTCCCTAAAAATACTTTGTAAATATTTTCGATGGCCTTTCTGCCGCCTGGGCTTGACTTTATTAAAACCCTCTTCCTGCCTCTCCGGTCACACGACTCCCCCCAGAGACACCGATAGGGCGATACACACCCTCCTCTTATCCCGTCGTCCCCTGAGGCGCTCGATAGGCCCAACCACGTCTTCATTTCCTGTCTTTTGAGCGTTGGTCCCTTCCTGTGAACGAGCGATCCACTCGGCAGATAATGATCCGTCTTGAGAGAGCGGCGGACGACGTGGAGGACGATGGTGTTTGTGTGTTTTAGTCTTACTGCTCTGTAGCTGGGCCTGCTTTTTAGACATGAAGGTGCCATCAATCAGACCGCCGATATCTCTGACTCTAATCATTTGCACGGAGGAAGGGACGGATAGACGGAGAGGGAATGAGAATGAGTAACGGAGATGAAGAAGAGATAATAAAGTCCTATTGACAGCTCTGTCTGTGAGATCCATACACACACACACGTGACATGTCAGTGCACATGTGTTGTTATGTGCGTTCCACTATTATTAACTTGACCACAGCAATGGTTGTTTTCCTGCCGTGCCGATTGCTTGTTATAATGCTGCTGATAGTAGAGATACACTCCGTGAGTGTGTGTGAGTGTGTGTGAGCATCTCTGCCTTATTACAGTGTGTCTCTATCAGTAATAGGGGTCTTGCTGCCAGGCTTTGGATCTCAAAGAAAACCACTTAGAGACGTCCAGGGATTGCCTGGGACTTAGAGTGGCTGCCTCAGCACGGCTCTAATGCATCTGTATACACACACACACCAGACATGATCACCACACACAGACGCCAGTCTGCTCACACAGGCACTGACTGTGTGTACGTGGATTCATGTGATGAAAGCTCACTTAGGATCATTCCTAAAGCTTTCACCTTTGGGTCTCCTGTATTAACTGGGCTTCACTGCTCTAAGTGAGCTCGTAATATTCACCAAATACACACTGAGGGCTGAACCAAATGAAGCAACAGTAACGTTCTAGTGTGTAAAAAAAAAAAAAAAAGAAGTCCACCCTTTATTCATGGTGCTCTGGGAAGCTCCCATGAGGCGTGATGGGATAGCAGCCAGTAGTGACAAAGTAAAAGTTTCATACAGAGCAGGTCTACAAGTACTATTTATAATATTTATATTATGAGCAAGCACTTTGGGACGGTGGCAAAGAAAAGCTCATGGACTAAAAAGAAACGATTTAAAGTTTACAGGATGTATCCACAGAGCCTTCACTGTCTGCTAAACAGCCTCATGCTGCATTAAAACATGATGTGTGTTAAAAAGGAACACATTGGGATGTGAAGGAAAAATGGGAATTGAAAGGCAAATGTTATAATAACAGATGAACAATGGGAAGAAACATTCAAAGCAGGACATAAGGTAACTAGCAGGAGTTTGATTGGAAGGTCAAAATGAGGTATTTTAACACTCCGTCTATTACCTCAAAGTACAGTGATACTTCTGAGAGATGTTGGAGGGGTTGTGGCTTGGTGGGGGACTTTACACATATATTCTGGGATTGCCCAAAGATTTTAGATTTTTGGAAGGATATTCAAAAGGAAATAAAACACGTTTTAGGTATTGACTTTGCTTCAGATCCAGCATTGTACATATTAGGTATTGTCCCTGAGAATGTCATAGATGGGAATTTGGCTTCATTACTGAGAATTCTGCTTTTAATCGCGAAGAAATCAATTACAGCTTCGTGGCTGAAGCCACAGCCCCCCAGTATAGCGGAATGGAGAGAGAGGGTAAAAAAGGTGTTCATCATGGAGAAAATCACAGCAAGGTTACAGCTCGAATCAGGCAGGTTTTATCAAAGATGGTTGCCAGTAATACAGACAATGTCAGAACTTTAGTCACCTCTTTCCTTTTTTTTGTTTTTTTTCTTTAATCTTTTTTCTTAATGCAGTGCAGTTGTTAGTAAATGTATGTACTCATTGCGACATGTTACTCTTGTTCCTGATGTATATGTTAACTGTATGTATGTTTGCCATTTCATGTGAAGTTCAAAAAAAGAAAAAAAAAGGAACACATTAATATGTATGATTGTTAAAAATTCATACATAACACAGAGAATTGCATCATATTTCTCTGATGAAATATTCAAAGGAAATAATCTGCTCAAAATTTCATCCAATTCTCTTGTCTGACACAAACTTCCTGCGGTTATTTCACGCACTGCTTGAGTTATTTGTGCAGTTTACCAGTTGTTCTGTTCAGTTTGTGTTATTCGTTGAAAAGAATATGAAAAGAGAGTTTATAAAATATGTCACTTAGCTGTCTTGGAGGTCGTTTAGTTTCTGTCATGCTTCTTTTGTACAACTCGTCCTCTGTCCAACGTTCCAGGTACAAACAACAATGACGTGCTGACTGATGGCTGCTGTGTTCACAGCTAGTGATTCAGAATTAGATGTAGAAAAAATAAGAAGCATCAAAATGTCAAATGAATCAAAGTGCCACTGCAGCATTGATTCATACAGTTAGGCCTGTGTTGAAAAAAATCGATTTTCCAATTCTGAATCGATTTGCATATTAATTCCTTAAGATCGATTCGTACATCCAAAGATCGATTAAATTAAATTAAAATTTAAATACATTTTCCCCCGGTGAACTTTAACCCCACTAGTCGCGTCATTGAATTGAAACAGGCGTGTGCTGTGTTTAAACTACACTACGGCGTCTCACACATGCGAGGCCGTCGGAATGACTATGATGCGTTCATGAACGTGGGAAAAAATGGAAATTCACCGGAAATATAAAAAAACTACAGACAAAAGAACACTCAAGGAAAACTCTACAACTACCAGCCACTTCTGTACGTTCTCTTAAAATTGCGGGTTACATTTGCAAAGATATGCGCCGTATTCCGTTGTTGAAAACGAGGGCTTCAGGCGACCAAAAAAATGGTTTTAATAACACTAAATCGAGATCGGATCGGATCGGATTATGATAATCGATTCTCAGTCTTGAGAATCGGAATAGACGATTCTTGGAATTTGAATCGATACCCAGCCCTACATACAGTATGTTTGAAACAATTCGATAAACCTCCTGTGGACTTACTGAGCTGAGAAGGTACATATGAGCCTCATTTCCATCATAATATCATCATAATAATTTCAATGTGTCGGTGCTTCATACATATGTATACAAAGATTATACACTTAGCCATCATCCCACTTCAGTTCTGAAGATCTTGCCCTCGTCTTCACTCCTACAGGTGGCGTGCGTTTGACAGACAGGTTTGCTGGAGATTTATTTCAATATATCCAAAGAACGATATCCAAAATAAACATCACCCCATACAGCAGTCAGTGTCGGCCTCCCTCTTCAGAGCACCACAAACATATTTGTTGAATACTAACTTTAAAGGACCTTGAAATTAATACTGAATACACAGCGATGGAGCTTTACTGCTCCCCTGTCGCGACGTAGTGATTAAAAGCTTATTTGCCACAACGTGCGTGTGCGTTAAGGAGAAAGCTGAACACTTATATTCCTTTTTTAATGGAGGGAAAATGCAAAGCAGGCATACGGCGTGCGCACCAAAACACAAAGCAAAACAAAAGTATATGACTTAAAGGAGAGAATTACATCCATAAAGTGACTGTAAGCATCCCACACACTGACACACACACACACACACACACAGACCGAGCACTCCATTGAGACTGAGTGGAGGAGTGGACTGTTAAAAGATTCAGAGCATGGAGTGCCTGGCAGATCATTACAGACCTAGTGAGGGAATTTAGATACAGTCTGTGTGTGTGTGTGTGTTTGTGTGCGTGCGAGTGCACATGTGTTTGCGCTGTACAGCGTGGAAGATCATTATAAGGTCACGGCAGGGGTGTGAGAGAGAGCGAGAGGGCTGGAGGGGAGTTCAATCATAGGTTACCCAATGGAGATGGCCCCTGCAAAGTGTGTGTGTGTGTGTGTGTGTGTGTGTGTGTGTGTGTGTGTGTGTGTGTGTGTGTGTGTGCATGCGCTGTGTTTGGGTGTTAGAAGAAAAGATAGAAAAAGGAAGTGTTCAATACTCAGTTTCCCGTTGGGAGACACCCCTGCAGTGTGTGTTTGTCTTTGGAAGACGGAAGAAGTGGGATGAGATGGAGAGGGGGATGAAGTGAAAGAGAGTGACAGGGACACTGCGAGTGTGTGTGGACACTTCATCAACACCTTCATATATATATAAAATCTCTCAGTATTCCACTCGTGAAAGCTGTGATCATTTTCAGACACTTTGGTCTTTGCCCAGACTCACCAACTGGCAGGTTCATCTCTCTCTTTATCCCCGAAGACAACTTCCATTTCCAGCTACAGTATTCCTAAAATACCCAACACTCTCTGTACAGTGTGTTCTCTTCCAGTCATTTTAAAGCAAAGTAACAGCTTTTAATCTTCGAAATTGCAGCATCCAGAGTTATAATATGAACACAAGTGCAAAAAAAAAACCCAATGTTATTGCTTTGGAGGGATTTTTCATCCAGTACAAGTGCAGTGTTGTTGTGCGTATGCAATGCTTTTTCATGGGTAAATGCACTAATTAGTACACCGGAATGTGGCCCGTTGTAAACTGCTCCTGTGAAATCTACAGCCTCTTGTGAATCGCGGTGCAGAAGTTCAATATTGTGATTATGTTTCATTCAGATGAACTGTGCAGCCTTGAGATGTGGAGAGGTCCCCCTGCTGTGCGTGCATACATTAGAGCGGTGCCGTAAAACCTGAACTGGGAAAAGTACGAGAAAGTTCCTCAGGTTGTCGTGGAGCGTTAAATGTCAGATGTGCACTGTTGAAGGTTGTGTTTACCTCAGCTCCTAAAAATCCACCATGTGCATGCTGGCTATATGTTACATCCACGTGTGTTTGACACACAGATGCTGTCAGAGGTTTTTAATTTTCTATTTAATTTTATATATAAAACAGAATTAATAGCATGGTGCTTTGATTGACAGATGGCTTATTAGAGCACCCAGGCATCATTCAGATGTGACGACGTGATGATCCACATCTTTGCTGATTTTTAGATTAGCTAAGAAGCAGGACAGTCCATTCTTTAGACTGGACTGTACTCTTTATATTGTCATTTACAGAGACCCAACAATTCCTACCATGAGCAAGCACTTGTTGACGATGGCAAGGAAACACGTCATTTTATCAGGCAGAGGTAGATGCAAATGATCTTATTTGACACGTAGAAGCCATTTTTTTTGTGTGTGTGTGTATGCATTTATTTGAGTAGGGATGTAAACAGGTAATCGGTTAATCGATTAATTGACAAAAAGAATTTAATCGATTAAATTAAATTAATTAGGTTAACTGAATCTAGGGCCACAGGAGTTTTTTTTTTAGTGAAATGTCATGTCGCCAGTTGAGGGTGACATTGCTTAATCTAGGCCACACCGAACGTATTTGAACATAACGCAGGATTCTCGCGGGCGGCGAGAGAGCCGGCACATAAACATGAAGCGGTCGAAACGTATTGGAGTATGGGAGCACTTCAAATTAAATAATGACTACAAAGACGCTCAATGTAAACTATGCGGTGCTAGCTTTAAGTTCAGCAACTCTATGAGTTCGCTACGGTATCACCTTTAAAAACCTGCATGAAGCCGTGTTGCAGGGAGGAAGTCCATCGTCTTCACAACCGACTATCACCGCGGCGATGGGAAGGCGAGTATGCGACGACAGGAAAGCTGAGGGCATTACTCAGAGGATTTGCGGCATGATTGAAAAAGATATGATGCCAAGGACGGATTGTTGGACGGCACTGACTACAGAAAGCTACATTACAGTGACTTGCCACTACATTGAAAACGACTGGCAGGTAAAGTCAGCAGTCCTTCTCACCGAGAGCTTCTCTGAGAGACATACAGCTGATAATTTAGCTGACAAACTGAACCAGGCTGCGGAGTCATGGGGACTCACCGGGCGTGCAATAGCCTGTGTTCACCACAACGCACGGAACATTGTCTCGGCAAACAACACCACACGTGTCTGTTGGAAATCAGTTTCGTGCTTTGCACATACTTTAAGTCTGGCCGTCAACGACGGATTCGCTGCTGCTAGTGTCAACCGAGTAATTGCAGCTGCTGGCAGGTTGGTGAAACACTTCCACCACAGCACTCCAGCAACGAAATCGCTCGAAGCAAAACCAAAACAAATGCAGCTACCATCGGTTCATTCAGTCCTGCAAAACTAGGTGGAACTCTGTATGTGAAATGTTTGGCAGACTCGTAGAACAGCGATGGCAGCCGTGTGTGCTATCAGACTGCTCAGTGACCAAGCTTACAGATGCACGACTTACTCCAGAACATGTTAATATGCTTATTTTCCTGAACAAAAATACAGGGGTCTAGGTCAGGAGTCTATTGAAAACACATTGAGACAGGAATGTTTTTGTTTCAGGAGAGGTAGCCTATATCTTCATTTATTTGTTGTTGTTGTTGTTTAATTGGCCCTCTAATTTTATTTAATTTTAACAAATTTTAATAATGTCTCCTTCCTCAGGGATTATTTAAGTTGTGTTCAGACATGTTACTGTATGTTTCCAGGGCAACAGGTGAGCCAGTGCACAGTGATTTTTTTAATGTATTTCAATTTTCTGTTCAGAATGCCATATCTGTACCCTAACTGCTACAATAAAACATTAGTTAAGGAATATAACATGCATTTTTTATTCAGTATATGAGCAATATTTTGCATGTATGTTCTCAGGAAAAAAGCCACTTATCAGTTAACCGTTATACTCGATCGATAAGGTCAATCAATTAGCGATTAATGAATTAATCGATAATTTGCATCCCTAGTACAGAGGTAATAAGAAATGAGGAGAAAGAGACGGGACGTTCAAAGTCGGCATTCTTAACTTCATTCTTGAAATGTACAAACTGCTAAAGTGCAGCTACAGTACACCCCTCACACCCCCTGACGCTTTGCCGGCATGGAAACTCAAACTGTTTTTACATTTTTCTTTTTTATTACATAGTGAGAGTGTAGCTACAGGCTACAAACACAGGGAGAGAGAGGGGGAAGACATGCAACCCAGCCAGAATGGAACTGTAAACACTTCTTTCTCCGATGAAGCACGTCCTGTAGCTGCGTTGCATTCTGCTCTTGAGGCCAGTGTCAGCGCAGAAATTGCTATCTCTGCCTCTTAAATGGATGGATTTCTCCCTCGCATGTCTGTGGAATATCAGTTCAACATGATTAATCTAGAAAAGGAGCCACTGCTCTTTGATTCTTAGAGGCTGACGGCCAAACCTGACATTTACCATTGATGTTTTAGATTGCTCAAAGTGCTATCAAACTCCATCGCCTGTTTCGCTGTAAATATCTTGATGGGATGTGACGTTTTCTGTTTGACTGCAGAAGGAAGAAAAATAGGCAAGAAAACAATTAAATGAAGTCTAGGAGACTCGAGATGCATCATCATGAGTTTTTTTTTTTTCCCCCCGCTTCTCTCAGTGTTTCTAAAAGTACAGCAATGATGCAGCAAGTGCACAATAAACAACTTGAGATAGTTCATCAAAGAGGATCGCGGTCGAACTGGATTCATTAGTGGGGAATTGACTTGACAAGCGTGACCAGGACCAGCAGACTATTGATCAGCTGCTGTCATCAGTATAGGTGATTTGTGCTGGCAGCGACAACAGTGGCGGAGGGAGAGTGCGGGGAGGTGGAGAAAACTGTACAAAATATCAGGACAGTCTGATCACTCATGAAGGGAATCAGGCTACTGTAGGTACAGTAGCAGTATTGATGAGGATCCTATCTAATCCTGTCTAAATGAAATGCAAGACTTTGTGTCCTTTGTGTTTTTTATTTTGCCGTGCTAAATTAAAATGTCTCGGGGTTCACTCAGGCCTCCTTTGGGTGGATCTTACACAGACACTTGAAATCTGCATGGGTGAAGTGACTGTGGCGTGATCCTACTCCCTTCACAGCCTCTGTCAAGTGTTTGTGACAGGCAAGTCTCAACTTAGAATTAGTGTTAGTGTGTGAAGCAGGGTGTCACTGCAAAAGGGCAGGAGAGCTCAGTCATTTCAAGACGGCGTCGGTCTGTTGCATTTCGGCGTCTTAAACCAGGCAGATGCTGTACAGATTCAACCGTATTTTAGCTCTGATTTGATCACCCGCTGGCCAAATTTCTGTCAGATTGGTTGTCTGATGCGCAATTTGAGGAGGTCACACAGGCTGATTAATTGCCTGAACAATCAGCGTTCTGGCTTTGGGATGATAAGATGGGTTTTCATCTGTCTGCAGTTTGTGTCCAATTTCCCACATGGCTGCTGCCAAAAGATCCTCTATCGACTGTATTGAGCTTGTATCAATCTGGTTAAGGTGGTATTTTTACATGTTGTGGATAAAACTGCAGTGTGACTCTGTGATTAAAAAAAAACAGATTCATATAGGCTGTATCTCCAGCTCTTTTTTCTGAACTTTACATTCATAGAATTACATCTATAGAATTAAGTAATGCTGTCTTTGTTGGATGTCACTCAAGGGTTTGGCTGAAGCGGAAAGGCTGATTAAATATATAGTGTGAGTCAACACAACGTATGAGATGAATAAAAATGCACAGTGTCTACCAAGATTTAGTTTTTCTTTGACAAAATGTAAAAATAGTCATCTTTGTGGTTGACTGTAGTGTAAAACAAACAAAAACGTGCATGCCGCTTCAGAGAATGTTTTTCAAAGAAGAAGGACTTGCAAGATATATTTTTTCTAAAAAAGTTTAAAATTGAAGCAGTAGACATCCTCAGTTTTAGTTGTTTCTATGAGTCAAGATCCAAATACCCTGAATCCTACAATTCCCAAAATGCAACTTGATAGCATTGATTGTAACACCCTCCCTGCCTGCTAAGGCTCATGTCTTCCAAAGCTCTCACCTTCAGTCCTAATCAGTGATTGGAATAACGGCGTTAGTTTTTTCAGTAACGGGTAATCTAACGGGTTACTTCATCTATCGTTGTAACGCCGTTACCGGTACCAACACGCCGTTACTGCGCGTTACTGAACCAACCTACTTGTTTTGAAACTGGCACCTCACTCAACTCGCATACAGGCATGCTTTTTTTTCTCCCTTTGGTAAGGGCGGGATACGTAATGACGATTGGCTAAAGCAGAGATTTCATGTTAAGCCAACCAGAGACACCCCGGTGGGCGGGTATGAAAACATGCTGCCATTGACAACAGTTGACTTGGACTCCTTTAGAGCCCTTATAGCGAAAATTCCTAGGAGAGCTGGAGCCGGTCCGCCGTGCAGAAAGACATTTTCCAAATACATTGATGCAGAGTATGTTAAAATGAACGTCGAACTCAAAAAAGAACTTGAACAGTTGGAATACGTCTCTACTACTGCAGACATATGGACTGCACATAATAAAAGCTATCTTGGCGTTACTGCACATTGGATACATTCAGAAACCATGGAACGAAGGAAAGGTGCCCTGGCATGTAGGCGATTCAAGGGCTGTCATACCAATGACAGTATCGCGTCTGAGCTTAATAATATTCACAAACTTTTTTTTTTTAAATTATTTTTGATTTAGCACACAGCGAGTTTGAAGTACTTCGTGTTCTTAAACTGTTTCCTTTAATGAAGAAAAAAACAAGTTGGAAGTATATGTTGTCTGAAACTGTGAAAGTTTGTTTTAATTTGCAGCATGTCAAGTGTAAAACATGTCATATTGTTTAACTGCTTACATTTGTAAGTAAAGAAAATGCTTGAAGTTCAGTTGTAATTGCGTTGAGGTGCAATAAATTAAAACCTCTGTATGGGTATCTGTTGTTTGCTTTACTCCAAATTACTCCAAATCATTTGGCAATTTTAACTTAAAAAAGTAACGCATTAGTTACTTTCCTGGGTAACTAGTTACTTTTATAGTGTAGTAACTCAGTTACTTTTTTGGGTAAGTAACTAGTAACTGTAACTAATTACTTTTTCAAAGTAATGTGCCCAACACTGGTCCTAATGCAGGCTTCTGTTCGAACTGGAAATGTGATAACGATGACGGTGATGTCACTATGACATCGCTGTGACATCACCAGGGTTACTTTGACAGACTTCACAAAGCTCCTTTAAAGCAGCAAGAGTTTTAAACGAGAGTTTTACCAGCCTACATCGACTGTATGAATTCCAGCATTTAATGGGGCCACAACAATCTGATGGTGATGGCGTGTCATTCATAAGACACCCCGTGTTCAATGTCACTGTTTTCTTTGTTGGGCCAGCGGCCAGAGGAAAGCGAAAGGGTTGTGAGATTAAGTGTGAGAGAGATAAAGATGGAGGAAGAGAAGTGAAACGAGAGATATTGAGAGGGACGGAGAAACTGGATGGAGCAGCGCAGAGGGAGAGAGAGAGAGATGGGTTTCATAAAGAGTTTGACAGAGCTGGGTGTAGACAGCTAGAAGTGGAGGAGATATTTCACGTTGAAGTAACTTGCAGCACTGTTTGTCTTCTCCCCTCTTGGCAGGAGTGCTGATATTTTTAGGTCCTGTTACAGTATTTCTCAGCTGAGCACGTGCCGAAGAGAATAAAAGAGAGACAGATGGAGGGAAAATCATGGCGAAAGATGGAGTGACGAGACGAGAGAGCGAGAGGGTGTGTGTGGAAATTAAAAAGAAAGGCGGGTTTGTAATAAGGGATGTGACCAAAGAAGATGTAGGACAGCAGGAAAGGATGAAAAGTGGATTTTTTCCCCTCACTTTTCTTAAAGTGTTTGAATGAGTGTGCTTTTAAGAGCAGCTGGGGAAATCAAATAACATCTAAAGTGCTCGTTTTGTGCCTGTAAAGGGAGAACAAATGACATGGTTCCACTATTGCCCAAAGCTGGATACAGAATGGGCTTGGGTTTAAAAAAAAAAAACACACACATTTATCACAAAATTGAATGGTTGGAAACAGGTGTAACATAAAAACGGACAGCTGTACTTGTCAAGAGTTTTGTTTTCATTCTCATCGGAGCATCGCGTTCACATGGCTCATGATGGAAGTTTAGGATGAAGGCGTAAATGTTTAAGGTGCAACTAGTGCGGTGCACCCGTGCTCAGAATCCTGGCGACCCATGCACACTAGGATAATACTGAAGCATTTTCTATTTAGTCTTAGTTGGATTTTGGTGGTGCTGTTTGAAGGAAACCCAGTTTTAATTGTAACAATGTGTTGATTCAACCTTATTGTCATTAACACACAACACAGAAAATGCAGACAGGTTTTACATTTGACAGACTTGAGACTTAAATCGAGCTCTGACAAACCTGAGACTTGACTTAAGACAGGCTCTGACAGACTTGAGATTTAAGACGGGCTCTGACAGACTTGAGACTTAAGACGGGCTCTGACAGACTTGAGTCTTAAGACGGGCTCTGACAGACTTGAGACTTAAGACGGGCTCTGACAGACTTGAGATTTAAGACGGGCTCTGACAGACTTGAGACTTAAGACGGGCTCTGACAGACTTGAGACTTAAGACGGGCTCTGACAGACTTGAGACTTAAGACGGGCTCTGACAGACTTGAGACTTAAGACGGGCTCTGACAGACTTGAGACTTAAGACGGGCTCTGACAGACTTGAGACTTAAGACGGGCTCTGACAGACTTGAGACTTAAGACGGGCTCTGACAGACTTGAGACTTAAGACGGGCTCTGACAGACTTGAGACTTAAGACGGGCTCTGACAGACTTGAGACTTAAGACGGGCTCTGACAGACTTGAGACTTAAGACGGGCTCTGACAGACTTGAGACTTAAGACGGGCTCTGACAGACTTGAGACTTAAGACGGGCTCTGACAGACTTGAGACTTAAGACGGGCTCTGACAGACTTGAGACTTAAGACGGGCTCTGACAGACTTGAGACTTAAGACGGGCTCTGACAGACTTGAGACTTAAGACGGGCTCTGACAGACTTGAGACTTAAGACGGGCTCTGACAGACTTGAGACTTAAGACGGGCTCTGACAGACTTGAGACTTAAGACGGGCTCTGACAGACTTGAGACTTAAGACGGGCTCTGACAGACTTGAGACTTAAGACGGGCTCTGACAGACTTGAGACTTAAGACGGGCTCTGACAGACTTGAGACTTAAGATGGGCTCTGACAGACTTGAGACTTAAGACGGGCTCTGACAGACTTGAGACTTAAGACGGGCTCTGACAGACTTGAGACTTAAGACGGGCTCTGACAGACGAGACTTAAGATGGGCTCTGACAGACGAGACTTAAGATGGGCTCTGACAAACTTGAGACTTAAGACGGGCTCTGACAGACTTGAGATTTAAGATGGGCTCTGACAGACTTGAGACTGCCTAACAAAACTAACAAAACTAACAACTACTCTGTGCTCCTTTACACCTTTCTCAGCTTATGTCCTCCTCTGTAAGTCGCTTTGGATAAAAGCGTCTGCTAAATGCAATGCAATGTAATGTCATGTAATGTAATTAAGACAGGCTATGACAGACTTGAGACTTAAGATGGGCTCTGACAGACTTGAGACTTAAGATGGGCTCCGACAGATGAGACTTAAGACGGGCTCTGACAGACTTGAGACTTAAGATGGGCTCTGACAGATGAGACTTAAGACGGGCTTGAGACTCAGACTTTTCTTGACTTGAAAAAACTACAAAGAGCTCTGAGTGTCTTTGTTCCCACAGACTCTCCCGCTGTCTGTCTGTCTGGGACATGAAGTTAAAATAGCTCGGGCAGCAGACAGTCTCATTCTCTGAAAGTTGCCCATGCTTCACAGTCAGTGTTGAATCTCTAAATAGTGCTACTCCACACAAAAGTCAGATCACAGTGACCTGGTTCTCTCCACCTCGTAGTCATTCACAGAGTCTCTTAACACAGCACACTGCCCTGCAGGCCAGTCAGTCTCCACCATTAGCCAAACGGGAGAAAGTGCACATTGGCATTTCTGTGAACAGGAGGTAGGAAGCAAGATTGATTCGCGGTTCTACCTAAGCACAATGCTGCTCGCTGAGTTAAATGGCATTGCACTGGTGTAATTTTCTGCCACTGAAAGAGCTTGCCTATCAGTCACCCACTGCCTACTCAAACGGGCTGCTTCAGAGCAACATTATGTGAATAGAGGAGCAACAAAATGTCAGCCTGGACCCTTGACTCAACCACTGACATCACTATTTGGTATAAAGAGTGAAATGAAATATGCAAAGATGAATACAGGAAAAATGGAAATAAGAATACCAAAGGACAGGGCAGTTCTTGTCTTGTTTAACTCTACAGTGTAGGTGGAGCATGTCCCACTGCCCAGTGCTAGTTCTGTTCCCACTAGGACCACTTATACTAAACCAGTGCAGTCACTGGTAGTATGTTCTGACAGTGAAAAGAGCATTTTCCAAAATCATCGTATTTAATAGACTTCACATGTTAGTTAGTGGTGGTCCTACCTTGCTTTAAAAGTTTATTTTATGGACATATGGTGGTTTGAAGTAGTAAGCAAAACAGTCCTCCTTCAATGTTCGTCGTGCAGCTGGAAATCAGGATTCACAGTTACAATTAGACAGCCCGACGCAAATTAGAATATATGGAGAGGGACCACACGTCGGAGTTCTCTCATCCATCTCAGCAAATCTTTAAGAACAAGAAGTGAAACATTTTGAAGTGCTGCTGATAAGACACATCAAGAATCAATCCTAGAATATGCAAACGCAGAGGACCTCATTTATTGGATTTTATTTTCAAATGATTATTTTTACCCATTTGTCAATTAAGACCAACATCTTGAAATCCCTCTTTGTGCCAAGACTCCAGCTTGGACTAGATTTTCACCAGTGCCCAGTGAATATTTTTGTAGTTTTATTTTTTTTTTTAGTCTGCTACTCTTCTTTTAAATTGATAGATTTTACATTGGCTATATTGTTATTATTTTTTCCAGAAGTCTAGTTAACTTTGAGGAAATGTCTCAAGTAACCTTATCGCTTACTACAACGTTGATACTGGACAATCATGGGTTGTGGTCAATGCATTCTTTTTTAAAAATTCTTTAAAACATATATAAATATATATACATATTTCTATGGTTAAGGCTTTAAAACTAGACTTTTAAAGCATGTTTCCATGACTTTTAAACCATGTTTCAATGACTTTTAAACCATGTTTCCATGACTTTTAAACCATGTTTCAATTACTTTTAAAGCATGTTTCCATGACTTTTAGCTATATCAAGGCCACAATTTATCCATCACATTTAGATAACCATTTCAAACACGTATTCAATACTTTGAGCTAACCGTCTTTACAAGCAGTTAGTTTTCACACACTCTCGTTTTTTAATCTTTCAAAATAATGGTTATAGAAAATAGAAAGCCCATCCACCACCCTGATCTCTACATCTTTACATACTGCTTAGCAACATAGGGCACACTACTTTGTAAATTGATGGTGGATATCGGCATTGGACGTAAATCGTGAGATGCACGCTCGTCCACTGTGATCGTAATTCATGACGGCTGGGCTGTCTCAAGAGGAGGGGGGCAGGCTGATGAAAAAAAAATCTCATCACTGACTCATTACATGAATTGGTGATAGGAAATAAGTGATAACTGAGATGAGAGCTGTGAGACAGATGGAAATAAAAAGCTTTGCTTTTCACATCAACAATTTAATGAATGGTCGTGTATTGAACTATCGACAGTGACGATTACTGGAATGTCTGTCGGGCGCTGCTGACCAATGAGGCACTTTTTGCTGTTTGTGTATTATTATTATTTTAACTCCCCTTTATCCCTCTTGATTGCCTTGATTGTTCTTTATGACAGCCTGTGGATTAGTTCCTGTTTCACAGCTCAATGGCAACTAATCAAGCACATATTTGGTTTTGTTGTGAGAAGAAAAAAAAAAGAAAAAGATAATTGTTTTCAGGAGAAATGAACAAACTGCTGTAATTTATCAATCCAGTGCTCTTGTAGTGTGCGTTTGTGCTAACCTGAGGGGGTAATTAATCAGAGACACTGCAATGGTTCTTTGGACGTTTTTACAACTACATGTGGGCGCCACTTGCCATTATAAAATATTCAAATCAGTGTTGGCCGGTGCAATAATATCAAGGCCTATTGGGCATGCTGTTATTAAACTCATAGAGATGCTAGGACCATCTGTTAGAAGCGAGTCCTCACAGCCACAGCAAAGACACTCCTCTTTTTTTGCTCTGAATCTCATTAAAGTCATGCACTGTATGGAAAGATACTTGTGAATAAAAACCCAGCATAGTGCACTGACAAAGAGGATTAAACATGCAGGAGATCTTTGTCTCAGTCTGTGGTTCCAAGAGTTGGACCAGTAATCAAAGACACAGGCTTCTCCACGCTCTAACAGAGTTCTAAGCAGAGCCAGTGTCAGAAGTTATGTAATGTTTTCTAATACACATTGATTGCATAAACCCATAGTCATGTAATATACGTATGTCGACTGTATGTGAGGGATTGTGCGGAGGCTGCAAGAGAAGCGTGGATTCTTTTCATCATTCATTTGTCTGCCGTTCATTTGTATTATCTCAGACACACACAGTGTTCAGCCTCTCAGAGCTGAGCTCCATCCCGTCAGCCTCATTCATGCTTTGGATTTCAGTGCTAACAGTCATCTTAACGCCCCAAAATACTGTATAAATTATCCTGTGACAAACTGACGCTCCACGGATCAGCAAGAGTCTAGCAGAGTCTAGCATGCAGATTAGCCCTAAACACAAATACACGTTAAAACTAATGATTTGATTCCAAGTATTTAGTCATAGATATGGACAAAATGTTGAAATGTCAGAGCATGGCACCATCAATATATGTACCTAATTTCACAGCAATCCATCTAATGGTTATTGATTTCTTTTAGTCTGGACCAAAGTGGTCTCTGTGGCTCTATGGATGGCTCCATGTTCAACAGTGGTGCTGGCATGAGGCTGCAATGGATCAAATGATAGATCCTAGAGTTTGCAAGAACTTCACTAAGTGATGTAAAGTCTAAACAGAGTGGTCAAACATCGATAAAGTGCGTTAACCTCCACTCCAGTGGAAGACAATCAGAGACAGAGATGATCACTTCTCCCACTCTTCCTCTTTCGCCCAAAGACAGTGGTTGACATTGACTTGCATTCCCACCACTTCAATTGAAGTCAAATTGATTTCCTGCCCCTGCAAACATATTTGCGTTCAAGTCCACAACCTAAATTTAATCAATTGTTCCTTGGCCAAAGGCCTGAACACTGAATTTCACAGAAGTGGGTTAAATACATAACTTCTTTAGCTTTTTCAACTTCCCCTGAGGTCAAAGATCTTAAATCCAATAAAGCAAAGTGTAAACAAAGCCAGTAATGGGGTGACAGGGCGTCATGCTGCAGCTACAGATTGGAGGGTTTATTAAGTCAGTTCTTTGCTATAATTTGAGTCCTCTTTTTACCGGGAAGAGAGAGGGGGGGAGTCTCAGTTTTTCCTGAGCTCCGCCCTACCACAAATCCCCTCAGATCCCCTCAAGCCAATTAGGGGGCCGGAGAAGTGAAAATCAGGAAGCAAATTGGTCTTTTGACTAATCTCTCAGGGGGAATGGCCAGCGGGGGAAAAGGAGAAGAGAAGGATGGAGGGAAGGAAAAAAGGTGTGGCGATAGATCGAAGAAAGGAGAGGTTAAGGAAGGGAGGGGAGGTGAATATGATGAAGACAAAGAGGCAAAAGGAATGAGGGGACGGATGGCAGGAGAGGAGGAAAGTATTGACATCTGGGAAAAAGAGTAAGAGTAGATGTAAGTTCATACAGTACAAGCATCCTATTGTTCATATACTATACATGTCTGCATCTGTTTGCTCAGCCCCGTGTACCTCCAATATGTTGGTGATGTATCACCGGCAGCTGTACCTTCACATCATCTGTTCAAGGCTCAGCTAACGCTCAACTACACAGCAAACACAGCTGCTTCAAGTGGAATGGAAAACAGAGAAAGATTTAAGAGCTGTACTACAATTACCACGGGCCAAAACCAGATTAGAACTGGAAACGTACAGTACACACTGTGTGCATGCACACACACACGCTGACACTATATATGTAATATCCATGAGTCCTGTTCCCTAAGGCCACTTGGGGTGCGATAAGTGTTCAGAGTGAGTGTGTTCCCCAGATAGAATTTGAATGAGACTTCTTTGTGGGAGCTTATGTCGTTACAAAGGGGTGCTTGTCGCTTTCTCCATCATTAGATTAGAAACGCACTCACTATACTTCAACACGCTCGCATTGCCTCCAACATGTTTACGTGCAGCGCTCATAAACGCCCAGCGGTCACCATTTAAGTCAGTTTATCTGCTGTTTGCTTGGCGCACACATGCAGTCATGGAAGCAGATACTCACTTTATATCACATTGCATTAATTTGAATGGCCATAATCATTTCTATCCAACATTTCTGAATCATTCACAACCATTTTAGATTAGTTTACCAAACAGTACAACAGAAAATGTTCAGAGGTAGAGGAAAAAACGTCTGCGACTTTCAATTTTGCTGCCGTGACTAGCAGATTCGATCAGTTGTACTCAATGACAGTAAAATGAATCAACAGCATATGCGTGATGCCACCCACGGGTTTCTGAAGAGTCATTTTAAAGCTCAGAATATATGCTGCTGGCTGCCATCATCCTGGCTCAGCAAAGAGGTGGATCATCAGAGGACCAGAGGCGGGCTGAATAATGCCTAGGTGTGCAAATACGCCATCTGCAATGACACCTACCTGCCAATCAAAGTTGTTAATTCTGCATAACTTTAAGTCTTAATATCATTTGAAGGTGAGTTGTATTTAAATTTACCCTCAGTACAGTTGTCATGAACGGGGAAATTAGCTATACAGTGGTCCCTCGTTTATCGCGGGGGATACGTTCTAAAAATAACCCGCAATAAATGAAATCCGCGAAGTAAGTTTTACAATTATTATACATGTTTTAAGGCCGTAAAACCCCTAACCACACACTTCTATACAGAAGTATATACTATTCTTTTACACGCATTTTGTACAGTACTCCCTTAATTAATCAGGACGCAGAACACACGTGCGGTTCTCACTTAGCCAATCAGGACGCAGAACACAATGCGCGTTCATAATGTACAGCACGCTGTAAAAATAAAGCATGCAAAATTACACTGAAAAAATCCGCGAAACAGCGAGTCCGCGAAAAGTGAACCACGATATAGCGAGGGACAACTGTAGAGACCAAAACTGTTTTTTGTACCAGGCTGTAAACATGTTTATTTCTGCTGTGAAGTTGGACATTTCAACATGGGGACTTATGGAGACTGACTCACTTTTGGAGACAGCCTCAAGTGGACGTTTGAGGAACTGCAGCTTTTGGCACTTCTGCATAGGCTTCAGTGTTGGCCTCAACGTTTTCTGCTCACCAGTTATTTGTTATAGCTATGATCCTGATACAAAGTTCTGTCACCGTGTATGCCTGGCATTGTTACCTTACATAAACGTCGCCATGCTGTGTCACATACAGCTGTTGTCTTGTTCTCCTGTTCAGCCAGTGTGGAGTGGTTTTACTTCTGATCATGTGTGGAGGCCTCAGTGCTCCATGTGTCCTACAGCACCTGAGTACAAAAGTGTAAAAACTGCATCCAGCCAGGAAACAGTCCTGTGATGTGTGGATTTTGCAACATCACTGTTTCCAGCGTCCTCAGCAGCCCCCCGCTTTCATCGTCCACGCTGAAACTCAAGAGGTCAGGACAACTTTTACGCTGGCCGTTAATGCAAACACAGCAGCGATGGCAATCCACAGTGCAAACATAAATTTGACAAAGTTAGCTGATATTTATGCTTATCTGAGTACACAGCCGCAGAGCAGTCAGCGGGGAATTGAACAGTCAGTGGCAGCAATTATTAGGAACCCAATACACAACTGTGACAGTAAGTGCCATGTGTGTTTTTTTCACTGACTGTTCGTGCAGCTCGGTCCTCACCAGTAAATGTTCCCCCCTTCATCTTAAAGATATATTCCCCTTCCCCACTCACTGCCACCTCAACAAACTGAAAGCCCTCTTCTTCTCTCATGTGTCACTGTGGATCTGCTCAACTCGTGATTGATTTTTGATCAAATTCTAAATCAGTTCTCTTGTATAACACGGTCACATGTATTATTAGAGCGAGATATTTCCTTTTATTTACCAGGGATGATCATCCAAGTCTCTGCTGGCTTCTCCCCGTCCTCTTCTCAACAAGTCCCTGCCCGTGCCTGGCCTTAACATAAACTTTCTAACTAGATTGGATGAGATGCCCCCCATATCAGCCTGTCTGCTTGTGATTTAGCAGGTGTGCTGTTACACTTGGAAATAAATTGGGTCTCAAGTGTCCACAGAAATCAAATTGCACCTGTCACAGTCTTACAAGCAGCATTTAAAGGCAGCAACCGTCTCGGAAATTCATTGCAACTTTTCCCGAACAAATAGCAGGAGCAATTTAGATCAGAGGTAACATGCGAGGAGGCACGTTTATGCAGATTTTGACAATGCTGTGAGACATGAACAGAATATAAGTGGGCCTGTTTGTTCTGGACTTTTTACTGTTGTCAGAACTCAAGTTTAAAGCAAGATCGTAGAAGGTTTTAACAGATGTGCCATTCTGCTGTGATTGACAGAAGTCAGTTCAGCTCAAGTGACAAAGTGTTGTTTAAAGTTTAAAGGAATACTTTGACAGGTTTGGAATTCTGTTTATGATTTTCTGTGCAGAGTTAGACGAGAAGATCAATACCACTCTCCTGTCTGTCTGTCAAGTAAGAAGCAAGAGCCAAGACATAGCTTAGTTTAACATAAAGATCACAACAGCTACGTCTGTTGAGCCGCATCTTGTAATAACGGTGCATTTTGTAGTAAACGTCCAAAATGTAATAACTTTTTCATTTCATTTTGTAATAAAGCCGCATTTTGTAATAAACTGCCCCAACGCATTTTGTAATAAATTTTGCCGCATTATGTAATAAGTTATTACATTTTGACAAGATTATTACCAAATGCAAAAAATCTGCAATTTACATAATATTCTCTGTTAATGCAACCTTTGAATAGTGTACTGATAGTAATTGCTAAGTACTGCTACTAGGCTAATACAGTGATACTAATAATAGGCCTAGCTTTTACAAATACTTTAAAGTCAAATAAAATACAATTAACAAACAAATAAACTATGCTTTAGAATTGTTATTACATAATGCACCATGTTATTACATTTCCTAGAAAATAAAAAAGTTGCAAGTGCATTTTGTAATAATGTCAAAATGTAATAACTTATTACATAATGCGGCAAAATTTATTACAAAATGCGTTGGGGCAGTTTATTACAAAATGCGGCTTTATTCCAAAATGAAATGAAAATTACATTTTGGACGTTTATTACAAAATGCACCGTTATTACAATGAGGCTCAACATACGTCCAAAGGTAAAAAATGTGCCTAGCAGCACATCGCAAGCTCTGCACATCAAGTTAAATGTAAAAATAATAAATTACAGGGAGTTACACACTGGAGCTGCCTTCTGGTCTTATGCTAGACTAATAAACGTCCATAGTTTAAGCCACATATTTGAACTCTCATAAGTCATAAACCTTTAAATTCCAGCTCCCTCGTCGCCATATTTTGCTTTGTTTTGTGTGTTTGTTAAAGTTGCCTAATGCGCGTCTGAGAACTTTGTTTGGCTGATGCAGCATTTGTGTGTTTTGGGTGTTTCCATCCATTTTTTATGTGTTTTCGACGCAACCATGCGTGAGTTTGACACAAGACAAACTTCTCCAGCACATTTCTCTGCGGCTTCCTGAACTGTTTTGGAGGTATTTCTTGAAGTCTATTAAAGATCTGTGCCGAGGCAGAAGATAAATCTCAAGTTGTTGAAGGTCAACAGAAAGTCGCTGGTTGCCACTGGAGATGGACAAAAAACTTAATTAGGTCAGTCCTCTCTGTTAAGCTTGAGGTTATGCCTGTGCATGTTGCATGTCTAAACAGGTCTGTGCAGAGCTGTGCACAGGGGATTGTGGGTATTCATAGCACACACACACATTAATGAAAGATGTGGATCCCAGGAAACGCTTCCGCAGCATGTACACATGCACATAAACAAGCCGTTTTGCTCTGCCGCAGTATCAGGGTTTTGAATTAGTGCAATTTTCTGATATAATATCTTATTTTTTGTGGCTGATGCCAGTACCAGTAATCCCCATTCAAAGTGGATCTGAACCATTTTCCAATTACAGGGATGAGAAAATACAGAGTGCCACTCTTGGATGATGAAAATGAGTCGACAGCGGAGAGAAATTTGAGCGAGATTGAAGCAGCCTACGGAGTGAATAGACTGTCAGACAGATTGAGGCAGCTGCTGTGAAACAAACCTGGAAGGAAGAGCAAAAAATGGGAGCTTCCAACTTTTCGCATCTCGAATTTGAATGGAATGCTGACATGTGTCTCGATATGCAGAGGAAGCTTCGTGACCCCGAGGGCTCTCGAATAGAAACATCCGCAAACCCGGTGGCGTGTAGTTCAGAGGAAGGGTGGTGATTTCTCTTTGTGCGCGCGTGTGTGTGTGTGTAAACGTCTAAAGAGGTGACACTTACTCGTCGACAAACTTGGATTTCGAACCGTGCAAATTCAACGCTTTTGTTTAAGCGTTTGAAATGACTCGACAGAAAAAGAGACAGAGCGGAGGAAAGCCCTCCAAGGCTTCCTGTCTAATAAAACACAGCGGGAGGAAAGCTGACTTTTCTTTAGAGAAGAGGTAATTATAAGAGAGTCTGCTTTTATGAAGACATAAATTGGTATGAGAAAGAGATGGGAGATGGAGGAGGGACACGGTGGGAAGTAGAAAATCCATTACGACGGAGAGAAGCATGTAACCCGTCAATAGGAGTTATCATGTCTGTTTTCTTATTTGTGACTTTCTGTATCTTCCTGCTGCAGCTTTTCTATCGTGTGTGTGTGTGTGTGTGTGTGTGTGTGTGTGTGTGTGTGTGATTGCGTGCCTGAGTGCTTTCTGTGTCCAAGTGTTCTTAATCTGCGTTTGTAGTCAGGTTAATCCTTACCTGGCAAAGGAGCACACTGGGTTAATCTGGAACAGGTGGGAGCTGCGTCATGTGACACACACACACACACACACACACACACACACACACACACACTCGCTATAAGTAAATGATGGGCCAGCAGAAAAAGGCTTAAATGGCTTTATGCATGAACAGGTGTTTAAAAGCACTCCTGCAGCATTCGGAAATGAATCATTGAACTTGTTCACACACTTTAGAGAAAGCCATCGTACATCGTGTTCACATACAATTGCCAAGAGTCGATACTTACTTAAATATTTCCAGATTTTTACAGGCCTGCCTAAATTAAAAGAGAAAAACAAAATGAGAAATATATTCATCTTGGATTAGTTGATGACATTTTAATTGAATGTGTGTCATTTTAATGAATTAAGTCAATTTTAGAAAATGATTTTAGAAAGTTGCACTAGTGGTTGTGAAGGGAAGCCAATGCAGAAGTGCCAAAATCTGCAGTTCCTCAAACGTCCACTTGAGGCTGGCTCCAGAAGTGAGTCAGTCTCCATAAGTCCCCATGTTTCACAGCAGAATAAACATGTTTACAGCCTGGTACAAAAAACAGTTTTGGTCTCTATAGATAATTTCCCCGTTCATGACAACTGTACTGAGGGTGAATTTATATACAACGCACCTGTTCAGATTATATTAAGGCTTAAAGTTATGCAGAATTAAGAGCGTGGATGCTTTGATTGACAGGTGGGTGCTGTTACAGATTGTTTGAAGCATCATTCAGCCCGCCTCAGGTCCACACATGATCCACTGAGCAGCTCCACTGTTGCAGCTGGAGGTTAAAGTCCTTCCTCCAGGCCACCTCAGTGGAGGGAAAAGTGCTACTATTCCACTTTCTCTCAGCCACTGTGGGATTGATACATGAAGTGACCATAAATCAATATTAAGTGTGAGAACTAGACTTCTCTTCACTTGTCCTGTGTAAGGACATAGAAGCTATGATACTGTAGCTTTTATTGTTCCATTTTCAAAGAGGATAACCACTTTTGGAAGCTTGACGCCTCTGATTTCCCATGGCAGCGGTTAACTGACATCTGAGGGCACCGTTACTAATAACAGACACACTGTCAACCTCCTGCTGTGCTGGAGGACATCCTACTCCTACAACCTAAAAACACTCCGACAAGGCATTTTAAAGCAAGCCCATACATAAGGATGCAACTAACGATTAGTGTACATATCAATTAACCTGGCGATCGTTCAGTTTGGTCCATAAAATGTCAGAAAATGGTTAAAAATGTTTCCTAAAGGCCAACATAAATCTTCCAAATATGTTCACTTCACTGTCATAGACGAAAGAATCCAGAAAATATACCCATGATGCTCAGCAAAATGAGCCAATCAGTCTTTTAAGTAGAAGATAGCCTAGTGCTCATTAACATTAGTGCCGATTTCCACTCGACGTGACCGATTATTCATGTTATTTCAATATCTGCTGAGTCATTAGCAGACTCCCACACAGCCCACATGCCATATGATCATTGCTGTACTGCAGAGATGTGGAAAGAGGACAGGACCCAGGGGAGATGATCCACACACACATCCGCACACACACACACACACACACACCAGAAGATAGCTAATGGAGATGCAAAGAGATGATGAAGCTATAATACTTCAGTAACAGACAGACAGAGACGTTGAGTCAGTTTTTTAAAAGCTCCGTACTCGGATGAAAGCAAACTTTTCTGTTTACTCCAAACTCTGATGAATGAACGGGAGCAGAAATGAGTCTGTGCAGAACTCATTTTGTTCTGCCGTGCTCACTCTAATTGTCCTGTTGGGGATTTAAATCAGTGTGAGGCCGCCTGTACTGTACGTACACGTGGATCTGCTGCCATTTCACCGGGCGACTTGAACGGAGGGAGAATGACTCGGCGAGGATGACGGGGCAGTTGGTTTAGCCTTGAGCTGGGTTAGCAGGCGAAATGGCTTCACTTAGTTTTGTGTATCAGCACCTTTGGATTCCTAGTGTGTGTGTGTGTGTGTGTGTGTGTCACTTTGTCGACGTCAACATTTCTACGGAATCAGCAGCAAAATCAAATATTGCTGCCTGTACACACACACACACACACACACACACACACTCACTTTGTCATGCGGCTCTTTGTTTCGCACACACAGTTAGATGTCGCACCTTTTCCCACACACTCCTCAGTGTCTACACACACATTCGCTCACTTACACAGCACCATATGTTTCCATCAGTAGGGGTGTGGATGTACAGTGTAACAGGGTTTTACCAGCCAGGGGAAATTAGTCTTCACTCATCTCTCTCTCTCACATCGTGAGTCACACTCATTTATTACTGTGCTCTCTCTCTTTCTTTATTTCCCTCTCTTTCTCTCCCTGAAGCGTAGTACAGCTCCTCGCTCTTCTTTCCTCTTTTTATTCATTGTCTGTTGTTTTCCCTTCTCCATCTGTATTCCTCGTCCTCTCTCTCTCTGAACTCCGGTCGTCTAAATATGTTCTGAACACACATGAATGTGCGCAAACCGTGCTCATGTGTCACCTCCGCTCGCTCTTTGTCTCCGCGAGATTTGAATGGCGTGAACGTCGTTTGGGGAAAAGCTGGGAAAAGTGACATCATGTCTGTCTGTGAGCCAATCAGAATCAGTCACATCTGATCAGACTACACCCGCACAGTCCTGATGAAGTTTTTGAATGTTAGTAAGTACTTAAAGATCCATTCAGGTGCTGTATTTTGCACGTCTTTTGCAAGTTTTGCAGCCACTGTAGTCTTCCTCAGGGGTCAGTTCTTGGACCCCTTTTGTTCAGCATATATATGCTGACTTTGGGTCAAATTCTGCAGAATTCTAATGTCAACTATCATAGTTATGCAGATGACACACAGATATATCTTGCGCTGCCCCCAGATGACTGCAGTCCTATAGAGTCATTGTGTAACTGTCTAGAGCAGTGATTCTCAACTGGTGGGTCGCGGACCCGTTCTCAGTGGGGCCTTTGCCTGGGAAAAAAATGTTAAGAACAAAATCCTGTGCTTTTATTTTGAAGTGGATTTTTTATGCCGCGGAGTGCCGTCTATTCACAATCGCCACAGTAGGTGGCGATAAAGCCTTGTAATGTTAATAGACACCCACCAAACTGCACCATCTTTTCATTAAATAAATTTGAGAAGTTGAAAATTTTCCTCAATTTGGGTCACGGCTTGTCCTTTAGGGGTGATGGTGGGTCCCGAAGCCAGACCAGTTGAGAACCACTGGTCTAGAGCAAGTCAAAAATTGGATGAACCAAAATTTTCAGTTCAGTTAAATCAAGAAAAAACTGAGGTCATTGTTTTTGGCAATAAAGACAAGAGGGTTGCTGTCAGTAAACACCTTGAGTTACTGTCTCTAGAAACTAAAGACCTAGTCCGAAACCTTGCCGTGTTGATAGACTCAGATCTGACCTTCAACAGTCACATAAAATCAGTCACCAAAACAGCCTTCTACCAACTTAAGAACATATCCAGAGTTAAGGGCTTTATGTCCCAAACAGATCAGGAGAAGCTGATCCATGCTTTCATCTCCAGTAGACTTGACTACTGTAATGGTCTTTTGACTGGACTCCCCCAAAAAAGTATCAAACAGCTGCAGCTCATTCAGAACGCAGCAGCTCGAGTTTTGACCAGAACAAAGAGATCAGAACACATCACCCCAGTTCTTAAGTCTTTACACTGGCTCCCAGTTAGCCACAGAATAGATTTTAAAGTTCTGCTACTAGTTTACAAATCACTGAATGGTTTAGGCCCACAATACATAAACGACATGTTAGCAGAATATAGACCCAGTAGGGCTCTGAGATCTACTGACTCAGGTCAGATATTGGAGCACAGAGTTCAAACCAGACACGGTGAAGCAGCATTTAGCAGTTATGCTGCTCACAACTGGAACAAACTACCAGCAGGACTGAAATCAGCCCCAACTTTGAGCACTTTTAGAATTTTGAATCATAATCCAGTGATTCGTTTAATGTTTTAAATTGTTTTCAAATTTGCTATTTTAATGATTTTAAATGACATTCTGATGTTTTTAATTAAATTTTCTTCTCTTTTTAATTTTTTATTTCTATTGCTATTGCTTGTCTTAATGTCCAATGTTTTTCCTTGCCTCTGTAAAGCACTAGGAATTGCCTTGTGTACGAATTGTGCTATACAAATAAACTTGCCTTGCCTTGCCTTTCCTACATGCTTGGAAATAGAGGGTGAGGTGAGCTGGTTGCAATCACACTGGACGTTTTTGGCTGTGACGTTGATTATCGCTATAGAGCATTATGAATTAACTGTAATCTGAGCCTTCATGCTTGTTTATCAAGGCATTTACCAGCACAGTCATGGCAGCGTGTTTACCTCCACTGGTGCTGAGAATGGATTTGACATCCTTAACATCGACTGTAGCGCTGCAGACGTTCCTCTGTCGGAGTAATTAGTGCTTTTCCTGACACGATTCTTTTCACATCAGATTGACGTGAGGGTGAAAGCGGTGCGCAGGCCGCTGTGATTGGCAGTCGGTGGTGTTTTAATAAAACAAGGTAGAAGTCAAAAGTGTTTCTCCCTCTGAATCCTTCTCAGCAGTTCCTCCTCCAATTTCTTCTTCTGTTCTCCTCCGGCTGCAGATGATGGGTATCAGCTCCACATTTCGGAGCTTGTGAATGCACACACACACACACACACTCGCACACAAGTGAACAGCAGTGCTTCGGCCCATCTGTGCCTCTCCAGCTGAAGAGAAAGGGCAGGAGTACATCTGTGGCAGCCTGAGTTTCAAATGCAACACACACACAGCTCTTCACCGAGAGTCTGAGGATCTCTCGGTGGCTGGTGTTCACTTCCTGTGTGTGTGTGTGTGTGTGTGTGTGTGTGTGTGTGTGTCAAAAAGAGAGACGGGTCACTAGATTAGGTGAACAGAACAGTGTGTGTGTGCGCTAATTGACATTGAGGCTGACATAAGCTTGTCATCCATGCCTCTCACTCTCCACTCATCTCTTCCTCTCTTGTTCTCCACTTGTCCCTCTGATTCTCTCTCTCTCTTCCCCTCATCACTCTGTTTCTCCTCTCTTCATCACTCCTCTCTCTCTCTCTCTCTATCCAGCCAGTTATCTCCCTCCCCGTCTTCTTCCGTCTCTCCATCACTTCCTCTCCATCTCATCTCTCAGTAATGACCTGATCTGATTGGATTTGGTCTCAGATTCCTTCCGTGGCTAACGGCCGTGACCGTTGCCAGGCAGCCGGTGCCAAAACAGCGACAAAACATGGCTGTCGTGCCGGGCCCGGGCCACGCCGACAACAGCGGAGACGGATGACTTGTTTGCCCTCGCGGGGCTTCTTTGCTTACACTTACACTGAGCTCCATTAGGACGCTGACAGGCCTGTTGAGAGCGGCCTCCGTGATGGATCGGATAGTTACCATGAACTTCTCCATCTATCACACGCAGCGTGTCTCTTAGAAATACATTTTAGAAACATAAGTACAGGTTGTGCATGATCTCCAGACAGATATGGCATATGAATGACATTTAGTCAGTTCATTATCATTCTATTTGAATGCGATGCCGCTGAGAATACAGACGTGCTATGGAACGGTTGGCATAAACACAACTTAGAGCATATTACATGCAGACGTGATGGAGATTTAATAAGTGTAAAATACCACAGGTTGAGTTTATATAACAAGATTATGAATCCCGTGGCAGCCCCGTGCAGACAAAGAGTGACATCAGATTCATTCACGTAGCACAAGAGGATTACATCAGCTGCAGGTGAAATTAAAGCTAATACATGGAGCTTTTATGCTTTAATAATTAGTGTATCTAAGCTTTTGCTCATTGATGATCAGATCCAGCAATAGAAAATGAAGTTTGCTCCTCTGCACTGATTGGATGATGTCTGCACATCTTCTGTGTCAGGTCACGCTAACTCTGCACTCATCAAAGAGAAGCTGAACCTATTCCCAAAATTCAATTTCACCTTTGGAAATGAAGTCCCTGGAAGCATGCATTTGAATCTAGTTTTCGAGTTTTGTTAGCTACCTACTAGTGCTGTCAAAATTAATTAAAATTAATTTTGTCGATTAATTTTAAAGAATTAACGCGCTAAAAAAAATTAACACAATTAACGCGGTTTTGTTTACTTCTGGTGGCGGCCGCCATTTTGGAATTTTGGATGTGGCAAAGTAGAGCTTTGTTTCCCAGCTATATTAGTGTTTGTGTGAATGGGTGTATAAGAGGCATTAACTTAAAGCCCTCACGGAGACTGCGCCCTGGGCGGTCGCCCACATTGCCCACAGCTAAAACCGGCCCTGCTTGTTTTAGTTTACGGGCAGATCTGCCACATCCAATATGGCGGACGCGTTAACGTATCGCAGCAACGGACCAACCTGTTCAATGAGGCATCTATGTAGATAGTCTATGTATATATGTTCTATGACCTATCCTAACTAAAGGAGAGTCTATGTATATATGTCTATGATCTATCCTAACTAAAGGAGAGTCTATGTATATATGTCTATGATCTATCCTAACTAAAGGAGAGTCTATGTATATGTCTATGATCTATCCTAACTAAAGGAGAGTCTATGGTGGAAAGATGGATAAGGACGGACTTTTAGGGGGAACATTTCATTTTAAAAAGTTGCCCGACGGCTTGTTGGACAAAAACAAGGCAATTTGCACAGTTTTCAAAGCCGAATTTAAATTCCACAGAAGTAACACGACTTTAACATATCACCTCAAAGCAAAACACCCAGTCTACACTACAGGAGTGTGGCACTGTCAGTATATTTCCTCATTCTGGCTTTTTTCTATTTGCACTGTGCATATGTGCACCTTAAGCCAATAAAATGAATGGATTTAAATATACTTTCTCTGTGTTTATTCTACATTTTACATAAATAAATATTTATTATAAGCTTCAGTCTCAGAAAAATGTATTTAATTTATTGATACATTTATTGATAGATTAATCGTGATTAATCTATCAATAAATGTATACATTTTTTGCGATTAATTAGTTAATTTTTTTTTAATCGATTGACAGCCCTACTACTTACTAAACTGCCTCGTGCAGTAATTACACACGTATATTACTCATTGGAAACTGAAAAACGTGATGATTTTCAGACGAGTTCTGTGTTTGTTGTCGCAGGGAAAATGCAGGTTAGCGTTTTGAAAAGTTCAAGACATGACATTGATGTTTCGCGCTGCAGGAGAGCTTTGTTTTACTCAACAGGTGAACAGACACAGGGACAGAGCAGACAGTAACTAGGCCACACTTTGATAGTTTCAGGGCCGCATTACAAGCCGTACTGTCTGAAACACTGGCTGTGCTCTCCGGGGACCTAATTTCTTCAATCCCTGCTGGAGTTCATGAAAGCTTTAAACGTGTTGCCGCAGAGCCTCAAACAGTAGTTAGACTACCTGCAGCAGTTACACTCTGGTGTGTTAAGTGTGCAGCTCAGAAAGCACCAGCATCCATCGCAGTGGTCTGAGACACCCAGCAGCCCACCATGACTTCAGTGAAATACCTCTGTGAAGCTAACAGCTTACATCGAAAACACTTGAATATTGCTTTTTCTGTGTCCTTGCTTTGTCTCAAACTCTAATTCTGCACTTATCTGGCTATTTGCTTGGTTAATAATACATAGTTGTGGTGCATTTTTGTCCTCCTGTCTTGCATTTTTCCCTCCTGAACTCATTATTTGAATGTTTGCAAATTTGATGAACCAAGACCTTAAGTTTATTTTACTGTCAGACTTGAAATAGGCCGGCGTCCACCCGCCTGAAGGTGTAAATTGGACGTAATGATTCAAGTTGTTAATGTATTTATGGAATTGGATTTTATGTGTATTTTGACGTTTGAACAGCCGGTGCCTGCTAATGGATGCTAACTCCACAGAGGATGATGATGTTGTACGTTAAACACAAAAGACATTTTTAGTAAAGCATGGGATAAAAATTCTGTGAGCCAATGGGAAGAGAGAGACGATTTGTATGGTTGGTTTAACTCGTTTTAACATTAGAAAGGTGTGAGAAAGTTGTTGGAGTTGGATCCAAGTTAATGCAAACATTAAACATGAGTTATGTAATGTGCTGCTAAACATTAGCTTGTTGTATATGTTGGTTTTACAATGAAGTAACAGTACTGCTACCTACTGAATTAAAAAAATATGATAAAATATGATTTCCAGTTTTGTATTTTCTGTATACAGTCGTCCCTCGCTATATCGTGGTTCACTTTACGCGGACTCGCAGTTTTGCGGAATTTTTTGTGTAATTTTGCATGCTTTTTTTTACTGCGTACTGTACAGTATGAACGCGCATTGTGTTCTGCGTCCTAAATTGGCTAAGGGAGTACTGTACAAAATGTGTGTAAAAAGGTGTATAAAAGTGTGTGGTTAGAGGTTTTACAGCCTTAAAACATGTATAATAATGGTAAAACTTACTTCGCGGATTTCGTTTATTGCGGGTTATTTTTAGAACGTATCCCCCGCGATAAACGAGGGACCACTGTATATTTTGATGTGGGTTTATTTCAGAGGCTATATTTTATTTGGCTAGCCTAAATGTTAGCCACTCCAACAGGCTAACTCTCACCTTACGTAATATCAACTCTATTTTTTATTTTTTTTGCATTGAATTAGCTAAATATTGTTTTCGCTAACAAATCCACAGTAAACAAAGTCCAAGCTAACAGCTCATGCTAACAGGTAGGGCTGCCACGATTAGTCGATTAGTCACGATTATGCCGACGAACAAAATCGTCGAGGAATCGTTTTTTTGGTTTGTTTTTTTTTACTTTGCTTTTCTCTCAAAACTGCGGCTGCAGCTCCCACTGCCGCGTCTGCCTTTCTGTCACACACACACACGCGCAGTAGTGGTAATCGGCGCCAGGCCTGACTGTACCGTAAATGATACCATAACACAGACCCTCCAGGAATTCACGATGTTGCAATTTGCAACTTCAACGCAACTTCAGTGAATCCCCGTGAATTCAGTGCGGTGTTGCAATTTTAACCAATCGATTTTTCCGCAACTTCTGCGCAGTCTGTCCGGGGGATTCAACTTGGCGGGTCAGGGACAGCCACACGGTGCGGGAGGATCCCCTCGTGGGACCTCTCCCCGGCGCTGGCTGGCCTCCGCTGGGTGCATTTCCTCCGCAGCGGCTCTGGGTCGGCATGGAAAGACTTGGGGCCGCGAGCTTTACAGCACCCGCCCATCCACCCCTTTCCGGGACAGTCAATGTACGTATGATCCGATTAGTCAACTAATCGAAAAAAATAATCGGTGATTAGTCGACTATCAAAATAATCGTTTGTGGCAGCCCTACTAACAGCTCATAGCAGCTCGCTCTTAATGTAAATGCTGCCCTGAGGTCAGTAAAAGTAAAAAACATTGTAACTTCTTCCACTAAAGATGTGAAAGTGATCAGTACAGTGGTCCCTCGTTTATCGCGGGGGATACGTTCTAAAAATAACCCGCAGTAAACGAAATCCGTGAAGTAAGTTTTACAATTATTATACGTTTTAAGGCCGTAAAACCCCTAACCACACACTTTTATACACCTTTTTACACGCATTTTGTACAGTACTCCCTTAGTTAATCAGGACGCAGAACACACGTGCGGTTCTCACTTAGCCAATCAGGACGCAGAACACAATGCGCGTTCATACTGTACAGTACACTGTAAAAAAAAAAGCATGCAAAATTACACTGAAAAAAAAATCCGCGAAACAGCGAGTCCGCGAAAAGTGAACCACGATATAGCGAGGGACGACTGTAGACGATTAATGATGTACCGTCACATCATTATCTCCTAATTAGCCTAATGAGTCCGTTTTCTATAGAAATATTTGGTTTAATTTTGGCCTGATATTCTTCTTAGCATAAAGAATGTTTTGAATGTTATGTGAGCTTCTACCCGCTGTAATCTAACGATGCATTCACTTGAGTACAACTTGTGGCCACCCTTCTCACCTCTATATATCACCCGTTTTTCTCTGCTTAGACAAAACCTGCATCCATATTCGCTGACACTTAGCCGAGGTCGGGCCTCAGATCTCTCCCGTCCTAGTCTTTGTTTCTGGAATTGTTTCCCAGAGCCTGTGTAGTCTCGCTGAGCTCTGCTGACAGGCTCCAGCTGGCTTCCATGACGGATCAAAACAACCTTCTAGTTCCTCTCACTATCATTAGCTGAGAAACTGTTGGGTTGAAAGTACGCATTGCGTTGGATCCAGCTCCTACCCCTCCCATCTAGTTCCAGCAGAGTCTATTAGTCGGACAGCTGCTTTGATGCAGCTGCTCTTGTCGTGCGTTCACATTCCTGTTTCTTTTCTTTGCTTTCGTCACTTTTCGGTTGTTTCTAAAGTGCTGAGGCTTTGGCGGACGGTAGGTGTGCCGCAGGTCCGGATGGTTGTCTCCTGCTGTCTGGCCGTCTAGTTAACTCCAAGTTCTGTTGCTGGTGCAGCTTCCTTCTCGGCAGGAGGCGTTCAAATGTTTGTCTCCAGGGAGCTCAGAACACTATAGGAGAATATATTTAGAGATCAACTGAAGAGTTTTGTTCTGAAAAGTACAATGCACAGTAGGCATCTGGAGAAACCCTTTGATAAGTCCTGGTAGATAGAAATTTGCATCCTTAAATTACAAAAATCTGTGAAACGCTGACTTGATATGCTCACATTAAAAGATGGTAGACAGATCAAGAGAAATGGAAGAATGAATTCAGCTCATCTTGTGCTGTCATGGCTGTTTGATTATATTTAGGCTGCTGCAGGGATAGATGGTGATGGCAGCCTGGGGGGAGATCTCAAGAACCTAACAAAACCAAGGGGGGGGCTGAAAGTTTTGTAGGGTATGGTTACACAAACAGGAGGACTGAAGGCTGAAAATAGAAAGTCAGAGCGAAGAGGAGACCGTCTGCTGGTTACTAAAGAGGAATGTGTCCATTCATCGTTTTTAGTACGAGGTGGAAGAAGCAGTACGTCCAACATGGTGGCGGCCAAAGGCTATTCGGGAACTTATCGGTGATGTCACTCATGCTCTGTCCATTCTTTGTACTGTCATTGGTTCCGACCAACAAGCTCACAATGTATGGCAGTTCTTTTTCTGCTGATTAATTGACTCTGACAGAGGATCACAGCCCCCAAAGTAAAATAAGTGTTTACCTTGATAAAATATGACTTAATCTTTTTATTACTATATGACAATAATGTGGTTTGTAGCATTAATATTTAGTAGCAAACAGCAGACTGTAGCTTGAGAGTCATTCATGTCAACCTGCCGATGGATTTGTTTTTCCCACAGTGCATGATCACATGATTTGTGGATCGTACTTCTTCACGCTTCCTTTTTTTCTATTCTCTGTTTTTCTCATTTTTCCCACCAAACTAATGGGAGATAAAAAGTAGTAACAACAACACTCTCACAGCTCTCACGAGTCATTTCATTGGATAAAATCAATACTTAAAAAAAAAGGATTAGTTTAGAAAAGCAGGTACATAGAGCGTTAAATATAGTGCTCGTTAATTATGAAGTTATTTTCTCATTAAAGCGTAATTAAAAAGCAAAACAGATCATATTAATGCTGGATGAAGTGTGTGTGTGTGTCTCTGAGCCTCACAGCCTCAGATCTGATGATCACTTTTTATTTCCTGTCTCTGCTGCCTGCTGCCACAGGCGCTGTCCACAGTGCTGATCCTGGAGCTGTCCCAGGTCCTCATCATCATTCAGTCAGACACTTAGAGTCCTGCTGGAAAAGACTCTGATTTACTTCGACTATTTACCTCCCTATCACTGCACATCCTGTTGGCTCTCTTCACTAAGAAATCCCCCCCCCCCCCCCGAGGCCGTATCTCACCAGCAATCCTCCTAAACAGTTTTCACAAAGAGAGAAACCAAACTAAGAGGATGAACGTCATTAATCAAACATCAGCCCATCTTCAGATGTTCAACCAGCAGAACAAAATCCAGAATATATGAAAATACACAGGAGGGAGAAGAACATTTTCAGATCAGTTGAAACAAACTAAAATGCGGATGTTGTTACTGTACGTAGATTCTGTCTGACATCAGACGCCATCTGCATGTTGCTGGCTTCATCTTCATCCTTTAAGTCTCCAAATTGCATCAATGTTCAGCATGTAATCCAGCCATGGCCATGAAATCCTCTTTATTTAATTGCAGTTGGTGATTATTTAATGAACACTTGACATGTCGATCAAAGTGCGATCTGAAGAGAGCCGAAGAACTGTCGGAGAGCCGCACAAACATCATTATCGTCTCCGCTGCTATTGTATTGTCTTGTTTCGATTCATGTCTGAAGGTTGTCACAATACCAGAATTTGAAACTTTTTACAATATTCATTTTTTTTTAAAGATACCCGAAAAGAAAAAAAATGGTCAGGGCAGCTGATTCACTCCTACATCATTTTATCTGTGCAGCTGAGGGTTGAAAATCGGTACCTTTGATACTATCAAATAATCCTGGTTTCAAAAAAAGTCTGGATACCTTTGCCGACCTTTCTCTGAACTGCTTCCAGCTGCTCGCAGAGCTCAGTTTTAGCCTCGTCAGTTTCAACACTGAACGCTGTCTCATGATGAGCGGTATAAAAGTTTGAGTGAGTGTAAAAATCGATGCAGTAGAACCTGGAAAAAAAAATCTGTTTTTATTGGCCACATTCTTCTTCCTGGTGCCTACATCACCCACAATGCAACTAGGACTGACTTTGTCTGTTGATGCCTCAGCCAAAGAACAGCTGAGTCCCAGAGGTCTGTGTTGGACAGGGTGTGTGGTGGTGGTCATGTGATCACATCCAGTTGAAACAGTGCACATTTTGTTTTTGGACAAAATGATTCCCAGCTGTCACATAGATATTTTCCGTCGCCCTGCCTCTGGACATGGAAACCCGTTTGAGACTGATCCTCCATCTTCTTTTCTGTCGTCCACTCTGTGTCCTCCAGGTCTGTCCTTCTCTTCCTCTTTACCTCCCTCTCTTGTCTGTTTTTCTTCTTCTCTCTTGCTGTCCTTTCATTTCATTTCACCTTCCTTTTTCTTTTCTTTTAGGGCCTCATCCAATCACTTTTCTCCTTTCTTCCCTGCCTTGGATTTTCATTTCCTTCTCTCTCCCTCTCTCCACTTGATTCCCTCTCTTTCTCTTCCCTCTGACACCTCACTCAAACCGAGATGAAGCTATTAATGTTGGAGTCTCTCTAATGAGATGTATGTATATCTGTGTGTGTCCATGCATAACTTTCTGTGTGTGTGTGTGTGTGTGTGTGTGTGTGTGCTGCAGATCTCAGTAGATGAACAATGGTTTGAATGGACTATTGATCAAGCCTCAGTTTGACTGCTTCCTGCCCTCCTCACTAATTCTCACACACTCACTCACCTTTCCCAACAGCACACACACACACACACACACAGATTTGCACACAGCCTCCGAAACGCACATTCTCATACGCAGCAGAAAGAAGCATCTCTTTGTCGTTATTTCCATGTATACAGGGACATGAATAACCAGGCTGCTTTGTGCTCAGTCCGTGCAATGTTTTGCCCGAAAAGTATCAGGTATAAATGAAACGCGAGCTGTCAAAAACATCCAATTGTGCGAGCGGCATGCTGAGCCACAAAGTAAATAAGCTGCAGCCAGCAGTTTCAATTAATTATGGGAGCAGGAGCGTCCAATAACAGTCCATTTCCATCTATTTCAGCGGCGTTCTGCAGGGGAAGCACGCCTCTACACTGCTGCTGTTGTTTTTTGTTATGTCGCTGCTCAGATTGAAGAGTCTAAGGCCTGTTTAGATTTCCTTCCAAAGGCGCTGACGTCCTCTCTCTCTATGAATATTAAACACTTCAGGACGAATTGCTCTGCTCATTATAAACAGGCATATTGTAGATTAAGCGTGCACTGAGTTGTAGATTGAGAAAACTCTGTTAACACGTCTACAGGAGAGCACATTTAGGAAGTAATGGAATCTGGGAGTGATGTTCACCATCTTAGTTTAGGATGTTAGCACTGGAAGTATATGGGGGTTCTCAGTTCAGGTCATTGTTCTTTGTGTGACTGGATTTTTAAAGGCCAACTTACGCGGGACTCACACCGAACGCGGAACGGAAGCGTAACGGCAGCGGAACGGTACATTGCCCGGCGTCAACTCACACCGGACGCGGATCAGCCGCGGAACGGCAGCGGAACGAGCCGGCCGTATTCACGCGAGATCACGAGATCACGCGAGAATCCTGGACATACCCGAGACCCCGCGATAAACAGGTAGAAAAAAACAACAACACAAAACGCTGACTTTGCTTCTCCGACGTGGAGGAGATTATAAAAAGCACTGTTGTGTCATAAATGATTGTGTGTTGTTCCACTTCAACAACAATTAGTCTCTCATTGAGACCCTTTGATCGATGTTTGATCACGTGTGCCCCGGTCATGAGTAACGTTGATGTGAAGTTGTAAAAAGCTACATGAACGAGTATTGTGTTTTATTTTGAAAGGGGGCGAATTTTATTTGTTTCCGTTCCGCTTCCGTTCCGCGTCCGGTGTGAGTTGGCCTTTACACAGAGCACTGCGCACCAGACAGGAAATCCGACAGAGATCAACTATTAAACTTCCGCCCCCTTTCAAAATAAAACACAATACTCAGTTCATGTAGCTTTTTACAACTTCACATCAACGTTACGTCATGACCGGTGGCACCAGGTGATCAAAGATCGATCAAAGGGTCTCAACGAGAGACTAATTGTTGAAGTGGAACAACACACAATCATTTATGACACAACAGATGCTTTTTATAATCTCCTCCACGTCGGAGAAGCAAAGTCAGCTGTTTGTTGTTGTTGTTTTTTTATATACTGTTTATCGCGGGGTCTCGGGTATGTCCAGGATTCTCGCGTGAATACGGCCGGCTCGCTCCGCTGCCGTTCCGCGGCTGATCCGCGTCCGGTTTGAGTTGACGCCGGGCAAAGGACCGTTCCGCTGCCGTTCCGCCTCCTGTGTGAGTCCCGTGTAAGTCATAGCAGCTCTAACATGCTAATATAATACAAAGCCATGATAAATACCTGTTTTCCCCACCACTCAGTCAGAACTGAAGAAGCCTCTTGGATGAGGAGTGAGACGTCTTCATGGATGGATTCATGAAAATGTTAAATTGGAAAAGACAGAAGACGAACAAAGTTGTTGCCTGAGGGGACCATGAATTTCTGTGCCACATGTTTTGTTTCATTTGTCAGCTCCAGTTGTTGTTGAGATTCACAGGATAAGTAAAAACTTTGACATGCTGTCACAGGATCATACCATTGTCTGTGTTGTACCCAGAAATGACAGAGACTGACTGAGACGTAGACACATCCAAAAGGGTGTTTTCATGCACATTTTTAAAGTTTCAATGCGTGGAAATGCTGAAAATTCTAAGAAAAAAACAAAATAAAATTGAAAAGTGGCTGAGGTGGAAAAGTCAGTGTATCGATAAAAGCAAAACGCACCAAAGTGTAATGGAAACAGACTTGGTGAATAAATCATGACACAGAATATGACTTCCACATCTACTGAAGCTTCCAGCGAAGAGACAAAAAACATCTGATGTGCGTGGAGCCAAGAGGAGACTTAAACCTTTAGCCTCGGATCAATGCAGGAAACAAACAGACACGTCAGATTTCCATCAAGTTTTCCATCGTTTGAGGTGTGACTGGAGATTTTTTACTCCCGCCACCTGCAGTCTGTTCTTCTGCAACACTTTAATATCCACATTTATGACCCATAAATCAATCATCTTACATATTTGTGTGAAAAGAACAGTGGGGGGTTTGGCCAAGGGCACTAAAATGGTCCCACACACACACACACACACACACACACACACACAAGATTGGAAAATACATTCATTGACCACACACGTGCAACCACCCAGCAGCATTGTACTCTCACAGGCGTTAATGCATAGAGAAGTGAAACCGCATCATGGGAATACAGTGACACACACACACACACACACACACACACACACACACCTACACACACACCTACACACACTGTACAAATGTGGATGGATTACCTGCTATGGATGAGATTGTTTGCTACACACTTCTATTTCATTCATGCTTCACCGCTCAGCTGCCATTATCTCACATCTGATATATGAGTGTGTGTTTGTTGGTGTGTGTGTGTGTGTGTGTGTGTGTGTTTGTTGGAGGCTGTGTGTGTGTCCAGTTTCTCACCACAGTGCACTGCTCAATGTGGGACCTTTTAATTAAGGGAGAAGTTTCATTATCAGCTCCATTAGTCAATGCCTGGCTGGTGTCAACACACACACACACCCACACACACACACGCAGGCTGAAAGAGTAGCGTTAGCCGAGCTGGTATAATATTTAACCTGATGTTCAGTTTCAGGATGAGAGTGTAATTTATTATCCGTAGTAATGGGAAGTGACCCCATTTCCAGTCAAATGAGAGAGGCGGGGGAGAGGTGTTATTATAAGTCATCATGTCGTCATTTCCATTGTAATGCATGTCACAGGCCACAGTACGCTGCTCTGCTCCAGAGAACAACAGCCTGTACAGTGGAGGATAATGTCACCTGCCATATGCTCATAGAGTTTAATGCCACACTGTAAAAATACAGCGCTGCATGCAAACCTGTGTTTAACTAAGTGAAGATATGTAAGTATAATCAGGAGAATGTCCCCTGTGACTGCTATATTATAATATATCATTATTCTGACTCATGCATTTATGGAAAACTGAGAAATTGATTTAAAGGGAGCAGCATGAAATGTTATTTTTACATGACTCAACGATTACCAAAATAGTTGCCAGTCAACTATTTGACTATATGAAATGTTTCTGTTCTTGTGTACGCAAACACAGTTTAAACAGTTTGAGTTCACTAAAAAATGTGAAGGTAATAGGAGGTTATTTTAGGGCAGTGATTCTCAACTGGTGGGTCGCGACCCAAAAGTGGGACGCGGACCCGTTCTCAGTGGGTCGCGGGCCTTTGCCTGGGAAAAAAATGTTAAGAAGAAAATCCTGTGCTTTTATTTTGAAGTGGATTTTTTATGCCGCGGAGTGCCGTCTATTCACAATCGCCACAGTAGGTGGCGATAAAGCCTTGTAATGTTAATAGACACCCACCAAACTGCACCATCTTTTCATTAAATAAATTTGAGAAGTTGAAAATTTTCCTCAATTTGGGTCACGGCTTGTCCTTTAGGGGTGATGGTGGGTCCCGAAGCCAGACCAGTTGAGAACCACTGTTTTAGGGGCTGTCTGGGGTGGTGCAGGCGTGGAGATGTGGCAGAGGATTTTCCTGGAGCATAAGGTGTTTGTGGAGTCTCTCCAAGAGAAAAACAAGACTAACCACGGTGTAGTTACCGGATTATCTGGCAGAGTCTGTGAGGAAGAGCAGCTCTTTAAAGCTGCAGAGGTTGATTTGGCAAATGAGGAACCAGGTGGTGAGGTGATGAGGCAGGTAAGCAGGAATCTCAGTGACTCTGTTCTGGTATCATGTTAAGTTGAGACAAGTTCATCACTGTTAGAAGAAAAGTCTCCGTATTTTCATTTTCCGAATCCATTTCATTCTCTTGAAAAACATTCTCTAGCCTTGGTTCTTTGGATCTTTTGCACAGCAGTGAAAGTGGAAAATGCTCGTCCATGAAGCTGTGAAAGCCGGGCTTGCTCGTCTTTGTTCCTGAGGAAGTTGACAGTTCAGATAGAAGACGGCTTTCCACAAAATCTACTTTTCACACGGAGCATGAGCATTTTCTCTCCGATGGCTGGATTCCCTGTTTAAAGTGTGTTGGGATAATCGTCAGCTGAAGACGAACAAGACAAAGAGTCAGATACACAAAGAAATCTCAACTGTTAGTTTGTTTTCGTGGCGAAGTAAATCTAATATGTCAAGAGAAAACAGTGAATTAGCACCATCTACAGGCCACACCTTTAACTTTTAATGCTCAAGCTTTCTGCTCTTTTTCCTTTTTATTTTTAAATGGAGCTAACATTCATAATGCAGTTCACACACGTTTTGACCTTGATGTGAATTCACGTCAGCTCCACACATGAACATATGGCACAGTCCAGTCCGGTGTTCTATTGTTAGCCATGGCTCAGTTGTGCTGGAGCAGGTGTGGCTGTTTTGTCTTCCTCTTGAGCTTTAGCAGCAGAGCTTATTTAGAGTGTGCAGTCTCTAAATAACCCGTGAGTGATTCACTTTTTTTTTCTTCTGCTGCAAATTGTGAACTTTTAAATGTCTTATTGAATAATTCTGCAGTGCAGTGAATACTTCACAGAATGGGTTTCATTCTAAAAAAAAATGAGGCTTGGATACAAAGACAGAACCAGACTGACAGAACCAGATTACTGCGCCACAATGGCTGTGATCGTGGTAATGATTTTTAAATACCAGAGCCAGGGGTCTGTCCATGAGGGCAACAAGTGCAAACTGTGCTGACTCACTTCAGCTCATCGTGTGACGATGACGGCCAGGCCGGTGAAGGCCTGAAAGTGGCGTTCTGATTGATATAATGAGGATGCAATTAGCCCTGAGCAAGATTAGAGGAGCCTCTTATCATGCTAAGTGCCACTTGCGTTTTGTGTGTGTGTGTGTGTGTGTGAGACACGCACAGAAGCCTGATACCCAAAGAGACGCAGTTAAACACATTTGGATTGTCAGCCAGAGAGATTGGAGTCTGGTATGTGCTGCTATTCATCAAAGTGTGTTCGTTTTTTCCCCCTGTTCTTTTTGAACTTCTGCCATACATCTGACATGACCTGTACTCCCAGATTGCCTCATCTAAGCGTGCACCTTCACACACACACACACACACACACACACACTCGCACCGGACAGATCTCATTTCCTGACAGTCTGCTTTTTCTTCCGGCAGATGAAAGAGAAGACGTTCAGAAGAAGACTTTCACAAAATGGGTAAACTCACAGTTGGCTAAGGTAAGACAGCTTCCTGTTTCCTTTCCATCACTCACTGTATCCTCTGCTCCTGTGTCTGCACTCCTCACCACACGTTATGATCACCATCTCTCATTCCCATGCAGTGTTATGTACATATAAGCAAACACAGTTGACGTTACAGAATATGAAATGTGTTTTCAGATAGCCACTCTTCTAGCTTTTAGATATTAAAAGATTTCCACACACAGACATGTCATGGCAACCTCTCTTAGATATTTGCTGTCTATATATATACCTATATTAGGCCTGTGTTGAAAAAAACGATTTTCCGATTCTGAATCGATTTGCATATTAATTCCTTAAGATCGATTCGTACATCCAAAGATCAATTTAATTAAATTAAAATTTCAATACATTTTTCCCCGGTGAACTTTAACCCCACTAGTCGCGTCATTGAATTGAAACAGGCGTGCACCATGTTTAAACCATAGACATATATACATAGACGCTGCATTGAGCGGGTTGGTCGTTGGTCGCGATACGTCAACGGGTCCGCCATATTGGAAATGGCAGGTCTGCCCGTAAACTAATACAAGGAAATGGACTGAACTTCATAAAGCGCCTTTCTACAAAGTTCTTTAAGTTAATGTCTCTTATACACCCATTCACACACACACTAATATATCTGGGAAACAAACAGGCACCAAAAACAACGTATGTAACTTTTAAAGTGATGATTATAAATGTTTACTCCTTATGTAAGCACCAAACCAACGTATGTATTTTTCTAATGCTGAGTGTTTACTGCTACTAATGTGAGTAACACTGTTACTGTGATGATAAATATTGAAATATTTATATTTAACATTTAATCAGTGTCTATAATAACCAGATCCTGAAATGTAGATGTGACATGAGGGTTTCTGAATAAAGAGCATTACACGTGAACATATATACATACATATAGTACACACACACACACACACATATACATATATATATATATATATGTATATATGTGTGTGTGTGTGCTCTTTATTCAGAAACCCTCATGTCACATCTACATTTCAGGATGTGGTTATTATAGGCACAGATTAAATGTTAAATATAAATATTTCAATATTTATCATCATAGTAACAGTGTTACACACATTAGTAGCTGTAAACACTCAGCATTAGAAAAATACATACGTTGGTTTGGTGCTTACATAAGGAGTAAACATTTATAATCATCACTTTAAAAGTTACATACGTTGTTTTTGGTGCCTGTTTGTTTCCCAGATATATTAGTGTGTGTGTGAATGGGTGTATAAGAGACATTAACTTAAAGAACTTTGTAGAAAGGCGCTTTATGAAGTTCAGTCCATTTCCTTGTATTAGTTTACAGGGCAGATCTGCCACATCCAATATGGCGGACCCGTTGACGTATCGCGACCAACGACCAACCCGCTCAATGCGGCGTCTATGTATATATATCTATATATGTCTATGGTTTAAACTACACTAAGGCGTCTCACACATGCGAGGTGCGTTCATTGGCCGTCAGAATGACTATGATGCGTTCATGAACGTGGGAAAAATGAAAATTCACCGGAAATATAATAAAACTACAGACAAAAGAACACTCAAGGAAAACTCTACAACTACCAGCCACTTCTGTACGTTCTCTTAAAATAACTGAGGCGATTGCGGGTTACATTTGCAAAGACATGCGCCTGTATTTCGTTGTTGAAAATGAGGGCTTCAGGCGACCAAAAAAATGGTTTTAATAACACTAACCTGAATCGAGATCGGATCGGATCAGATGGGATTATGATAATCGATTCTTAGTCTTGAGAATCGTAATCGAATCGATTCTTGGAATTTGAATCGATACCCAGCCCTAATCTATATATATAACATACACACATGAACATGGTGTTAGGCAGTAAACACACTTGACTCAACGAAGATATATTTATTTTAGTAACTAGTCTGACTTCCTGTTAAAACCCCAGTGACCACTAAGAAAACTGGCAAATCCTCCAGTTTGAGGAGCTGAAACAGCGTTTTGAAACATTTCAACTGATTAATCTACAAACCAGGTTTTGTTGACTTTTGTTAAAATCACAGGTTTCACCTCTGATGTTCCTCTAATGAGATATTACTGCTGTAATAAATGTGGACAAACTAGTCCACTATTACAAATCATGTTATTCATTAGGTCGTCTGAGGGATAATTGTGGTGGATTTAGGAGGGAACAAACTAATGATGATGCAGTTTTCTTTCTTGTGCTCTTGAAGAAGATACTGTCCATGCACAAAGAGACTGAGGTGAAGAGGTTGGAGGTTTAGTTTAGGGCGTCATGTGCTGCACCGTGTATTTCCTTCTCGTATTTTCACTTGAAAATGAACAGAGGTTTTTTTTTTTTTGTGCTGACAGCGTCTTCCACCTCCTTTCATCTGGGCTGTTTTCCCTTCGTCTCTCAGAGTCACGGACAATTTTGAAGGCATTTGCTTTTACGGCTGCGATTCAGACGGAACACACACACACAAATACATAAAGGTTATTCCTGCCACGTCTGTGTGGAGAGTCGTTTCAGTAAAGCTAGTCTAAAGGAGAAGAAGTGGAGAACAGTTTTTTGATTCTTTGTGCTGAATTTTGGATTGTTTGAATAAAATCTGGACTGCATTCACTGTGTCATCTCTCTTTGGTGCACTTTGTTGTCTCGTAACTCAGTTAGCTCCTCCCATGGGGACTGAATCACTTGTTTGGAATTTAATTCTAATTATATTTCTGTGTTTATGCGCCTGTTTATTTGTGTGTGTGTGTGTGTGTGTGTGTGTGTGTGTGTTTCGTGCATGCCAACACATCACTTCTATTCCCATTTTCAAAGTTGATTACAAGGATGCTAGAGGTGTGCCGTTGCCATGGAGATGGAGGCTTAGGTGAGTGTGTGTGCATACAATATGTGTGCATGTTGGTGCTCATTTGTGTGTGTGTGTGTGTGTCCTCTCTTCCCCATTCCTGTAATCTATTTCCTTTCCTTTCCTCTCCTCTCCTCTCCTTTCCATCCTTCCTGCCTCATACCCTCTAACCATGACTAAGAGAGGGAGGAAGGAGGGAGAACGTTTGGAGATGGGAAGCGAGGAGAAAGAGGGGAAATAGAGATGGGCTATGAGAGGAAGAGCGAGCGAGAGAGAGAGCCCCTCATCCATCCAAACTCACCGAAGCATAATGAGTACCCCATCCTAGATAGATGAGTCTCTCCCACACAAACACACACATATGCGCAGGCCCCAGGAGAGTAAGAGGTAGTGAGACAGCAGATGGGACAAAGTAAGACTGTAGGAGGGCAAAGAATGAATGGGGAGAGTGAAGGAGACAAGGATGCAATGGATGAAGGAAAGAAGCGATGGAAAATGAGTGAGAGCAAAATAAAAGTTCAGACGGGGACAGACAGGCGGGGAGAACGAACGAGTTATGGCGGCGAGATGGACGGTTTGTTAACGGCAGGCGTGAGAAATATGGAGGAAAAAAAGGCGGAGAGATGCCTGGCAGTGAAGCAGCGTCGTGTCTGATTTTAGTGTGATTTGCTACTCAGCAAACCATAAAAAGAGGCACTTCAGGAATATATGAGAATCTGTCACCAGGGCAGGAAACACAGCTTTTTTTTTTTTTTTCTTGTTTACCAACCACAGCTGGTACTTTATTCAAGAGTATCAGCAGCTGATTCCATTCCAGGTGGCACATACCACAATATGTCGTCTGTAATTAACTTTTCTGACACTAAACCTGCCCGATCTGCTTATATGTTAGATAGCTGTTACTATCTACTGGATCTGGGCTTCTAAATATATAAAACTAATGAGGTTTCCTGGCTTTTGGGTATGAGGCAGTGCACACAAGGGGGTCACAAAGGTGCACAGGTCGTGTTGTAGTGGAAATAAAGCTAAAGGCTAAAATCTATGAATCATGAATTGTATTATGTTTAGCATCAAGGACAGCTTGTATCAGCAGAAGTCGGGTCGAGTCGGGTCGAGTCTTGTGTACAGGTCAGTAGTAATGCATGACCTACCCAGAGGGGAAAACATGTCAGCCACACTCAGCTTAAAGCTCCACTTTGCCACAACACTATTTGTGCTTGTATTGCTTCCATTTAGGTTGCTTGCATGCAATGTATGTAATGTAGGCAGGAAAAGACTGGTTCAGTGTGGTGGCTGTGGTCATCTCCATCTTGGTGGCCACGCTCTTAATTCTGCATAACTTTAAGCCTTAATATAGTTTGAACAGGTGAGTTGTATATAAATTCACCCTCAGTACAGTTGTCATGAACAGGGAAATTAGCTATACTGTTTTTTGTACCAGGCTGTAAACATGTTTATTCCTGCTGTGAACGTTGGACATTTTAACGGGGAGCCAACCTCAAGAGGCTTTTGACACTTCCACATCCTCCGCGACTGTTGCTACTTGAAAAAGGCGAGATCTTTTGTCAGTTCCACTGCTAGGCCGTGTTCACTGCAAGCAGACATATGAGTGCAAACCAGATACACACCTTAAATAAGTCTTAGTAGTAAAGACTGTTTACTGCCAGCATTAATCAACAGGATTCTTGACAGTTTAGATGTTTTTACAGTTTTCTTACATGACTGGCGCTGAGTCTTTTCTGAAACATTTAGTTTACTGTGGCTGTAAATAGGTGCATCAATTATTCATAATAGTCTTGTTCATCATGTGATGAAAAAAGCACCAAAATGTCATTTTGACAACTAAATGAACGATCTATTCAGTTACTTTAAATGCAGGCCATATTTTAGAAATATAATATCCACAGGTATTTATAACCTTAGTTCTATGTCTCTATTACTACACAAGGATTGTATCGGTTATTCACCTAATTTATCACCTGAATATCACTTTTTGCTGCCACAATGACTTAATTTCCCTGTGGGCATCACCGCTCACGTCATATTAACTATTCCACCTTTAGTTTTGTTGACTTTCCATGTGAGTATTATTAAGAAATGTGCCTCTTTTATATTCTCATAGCTGGTTCAGTGAACCCAGAGTTAACAGAGTGAGTTCATAACCAGCTTAATGATTATCCAAAATCATTACAGTCAAGCCTAATGAAGCTACAACCCAAAGAGACTAACTTAATACAGGTCTTGTGGCTGCTGGAGGTGAATTTGTATTCATGCCTTTTTATGTTAGATTTGGTGCAAAGTGGTGAGTAGTTTAATTGATCGGTCGATAATCATTTAGTAAGTTCAGAATGGACAAATGAATCCACCCCAGGGAGCCAGAAATGAAGGGAAATAGATGAAAAAGAGAGAGGAGGGCAGCAATCATCCAGTACCTGGTGTTAATTTCACACCCTGGCTGTGACTGTTTGCTCAGGTCCTCAAAAACAGCAGAATAATTCTAATAGAAGAAGAGTGGGAGGTATAGGACAATGAAGCTGAAAAATGAAAGGTGAGATGAGAGGATTAGGAGCTCAGACAGAACTTTCAGAGGTGAGGGGAACATCATTTTTATGCTTGAGTAGTCCCGGGTGCCTCATTATGCTGATGACACAAGCTTAATTTTGTTAAATTATTCCTCCTTTACATTTAGTGAAGTGTCTACGCTGCATGGCTGTTGATTTGTGTTAAACTTAGAAGCGAAAACAGAACCTCTACAGAGCGAAGTGTAGGCCAGTTTTGCTGAGCTACGTTTTTGTTCACAAGAAACGGGAAACCAGACAAGATCTCATAGTAAATTCTGAACACTACATGCAAAATCACTTTAAAAAACAACAACATTCAATTGGAGTTAAGATGAGTTATCTTAGCATAAATCAGACAGATGAAGGAAGTGCTTCAGTGTATTTATATGTAAGTTGGTAAACTGTATGAATATCAGCGTTTGTGGAAAGGTAAAACTTTTTGTTTTGGGTTCAAGAAATCTCCAGAGTCTGTCTTCTGTGAGCAATGTGAGCAATCCATTGAACCCATTGAGTTTATAGACTTTTTTTTTAAGTGTCTCAATGAATGGTAAATGGTAAATGGACCGTACTTATATAGCGCCTTTCTAGTCTTCCGACCACTCAAAGCACTCTACACTACATATCTCATTCACCCCATTCACACACATTCATACACTGATGGCATTGGCTACCGTGCAAGGTGCCAACTGCTCATCAGTTTAAGGATCTAAGCATTCATACACATTCATACACCGATGGCACAGCCTTCGGGAGCAACTTGGGGTTCAGTATCTTGCCCAAGGACACTTCAGCATGCAGACCGGAGGAGCCGGGTATCGATCGAACCGCCGATCATCTGATTAGTGGACGACCCGCTCTGCCTGTGAGCCACAGCTGCCCCAATAAGTCACAATAATGAGTCACAATAACAAAAGAAGAATCACCGATCAACCCTCAGGTGGACTCCAGACCAGAGAGAGCCAGACAAGTCCAATCCAGACAGTTGAACTCATTTATTAGACTTGACGTCTGCCCTGGGAGAGCTACTGTTCACGCTACTCTTCAGGGTAAGGGGATTGCTTTCTTGAGTTAGATGGTCAAAGTTTAACTCCTCTCATGTTTGCACAATTAATATAAAGTTCAGTTAGTATCTGGTTATCTGGAACAGACTGGAAACAGCTAGCCCTGACTGTCTCCACAGGTAACAAATTCCAGCTACCAGCCCCCTGTGAAGCTCACTAATTAACATGTCAAGTCTAATTTGTTCATTCTTGAGTCATATGGGACTTCTGGTAAGACATTATTGGGTGTACATCAAAACACATGAGCCATCAATACAAAAACCATCAACGTTGCACAAGATTTAGTGGTAAAACATCATATAGTGTATTTGTGCTGCTCTGCTAGTCTACACCAGCTGAGTGATCCTTTTCCAAGTCCAAACTAATATAGACCTGCTTGTGGAGCAGCGTGAGTGGCGTGAGGCTGAACGGGCCGCTTGTTCTCTAACTGAGGGGTTAAGAACTTTGCAAGGTGCTGTAGATTTAAAGGTCAGTGTTGAGATTTTTGCAAACTGCCAACTTAAGAAAAAGGCGAGTGTGCTTTTTACCAACCTATTAGAATTCATTTTAAAGCTGGTTCACCGCCAGCTGTGTTTGATAGGATTTTGTCAAACTCATGTGAAGAATAGCGGCATTACTGCACAGTCAAATATGAAATAACAGACCTGCGTGCAGCTTTGTTTCTACCCTTCAATTTCTAGAATCCGCACAAACAATAATTCAGTCACAATGGAGCGAATTTTCTCGTTGAAGTGGAGCCAGGCTGATTAAATTCAACAGAAGAAATAAAATAGTTTGCTGTTTGATTTTTCTCAATCAGCTCCTTGCTGTGAGTCCTACATGGACACTCATGTATGGCCTCACGACTCAATTACAATTCAGCTGTCAACAATTCGAATGCACAAGGATTATTGCTGCCTGCTGCTTTCACAAATCAGCCTACAGCTGCATCTTCAATACCAGTATCTGTTTGACCCACCTCAGGACATAACTAAATATAACAACGGCTGTTATTGTTGCACACAAATCTGTCATGACATAAGTCCAGGAAATCACATGTAATGGCGACTGATCTTCCACCATATCTCCCAACATGTAACAGTAACGCTGCTCAACCCAAGATGCCCAATCTTCGCCCACAATTCAATCAAAAAGAGCAATGTTGCAACATAATGACATAATGTTACAACGTAATTGTTCAGCTGTGGCAGGAAACTCAACAATTAGACGTAATTTTGTGTCTGCAATTATGTGCTGTCACTGCATCAATGCATGTCAGCGTCTTAGTGTTGAGAAATTCCCACACCTCTGGCTTCCATCAACTGTGAATCGTAGGAGATCGTGCATTGAGAAAACAGTTGAGTCATTCTCTTGTCAGGTGCCATGAAGAAGAGGGTGCAAGATGGGAGATGATGGAAGCAAAAGCTCAAAGGATGTAGAAAATATGATTAAAAGTTGACATTTCTGTTCATGTATTGATCTGAGAAAGGTTAGTCTCAGTAGTTCCTAGACGATCTACATTCATAGTTCACAGTATCAACAGGTCTGAGAGAGAAATCCTAAAGCTGTGTGAAAAAGCTTTTCTGTCTCTGTGTGAGCAAGCTGCTCAATAAAAACGTGTTCAAACAAAAGGCTCCTGAAGCTGCAGACACACATACAGAGTGATGGTGCACTGGAGGGTTTGATTACTGTCAAGGGAACATCCAGTCCAAAGTATGAGCCACCAGGGTGGAATGAACACTAACGCTGTGTTTTGGCATTTGGCGTTCAACCTGTTTTTCACACGTCAGTCAGGATCATACCTTCACTGGTCCTCAGAGTACAGTTTCTGGGTAAGTTGGTCTGTTGGTCAGCTTACCTGTGCTAAAGAAAACAGACCCATAACCTCAACCATGTTTGTGCATGTCACATCATCATTTGCTCTGGTGATCCATGTCAACACACCATGTCAAGTGATACAGGCTTACTAGCATTACCACAGAAGGGGCATATGGGAACTTGTAGCAACTTTAAATCTATATGCTAATTGAAGCTGGAGGTTTTGGGGGGTTTTCGGCAAAAGTAAATGTGAAGGACATCCTTATGAGATTTCACCTGATGAGGAAGGCAAGGCTCCACCTCCTGGCCACTGCTGAGGTGCCCTTGAGCAAGGTACCTTCTCAAGGGCAACTCAGCTGATCTTCTTCTGCTTCTTCTTCATCTTCTTGATCTACTTCTTCATTTTCATTTCAAACATTTGACTTGCTAAACCATAAAGTATTGAATCTTGAGCAGCTGAGTTCAAATCACTACACACTAATTACCCCTCGTTTATCGCGGGGGATGCGTTCTAAAAATAACCCGCAATAAACGAAAACCGCGAAGTGAGTTTTACAATTATTATACATGTTTTAAGGCCGTAAAACCCCTAACCACACACTTTTATACACCTTTTTACACGCATTTTGTACAGTACTCCCTTAAACACAAGGCAAGGCTCCACCGCCAGGAGGTGGAGCCTTGCCTTCCTCATCAGGTGAAATCTTATAAGGATGTCCTCCACATTTACTTTCGCCGAAAAAACCCCAAAATGCCGCCTCCAGCTTCAATTAGCATTTAGATTTAAAGTTGCTACAAGTTTCCATATGCCCCTTCTGTGGTAATGCTAGTAAGCCTGTATCACTTGACATGGTGTGTTGACATGGATCACCAGAGCAAATGATGATGTGACATGCACATACATGGTTGAGGTTATGGGTCTGTTTTCTTTAGCACAGGTAAGCTGACCAACAGACCAACTTACCCAGAAACTGTACTCTGAGGACCAGTGAAGGTATGATCCTGACTGACGTGTGAAAAACAGGTTGAACGCCAAATGCCAAAACACAGCGTTAGTGTTCATTCCACCCTGGTGGCTCATACTTTGGACTGGATGTACCCTCGCCTCTCGCAAAGCGAGGTCACTCTAAACTCTTCTCTGTGGTCGTCCCCAAATGGTGGAATGACCTACCAACGGCTACTAGAACAGCAACATCCCTTTCGACCTTTAAAAAACTTCTAAAAACCTTTTTGTTTCGAGAATGCTTCTCTGCCTAACAAAACTAACAAAACTAACAACATGAATATCAGCGTTTGTGGCAAGGTACAAACTTTTGTTTTGGTTCAAGAAATCTCCAGAGTCTGTTTCTGTGAGCAATGTGAGCAACCATTGAACCCATTGAGTTATAGACTTTTTTTTTAAGTGTCTCAATGAATGGTAAATGGTAAATGGACGTACTTATATAGCGCTCTTCTAGTCTTCCGACCACCTCCAGCACTCTACACACATATCTCATTCACCCCATTCCACACATTCATACACTGATGGCATTGGCTACCATGCAAGGTGCCAACTGCTCATCAGTTTAAGGATCTAAGCATTCATACAAATTCATACACAATGGCACAGCCTTCGGGAGCAACTTGGGGTTCAGTATCTTGCCCAAGGACACTTCAGCATGCAGACCTGAGGAGCCGGGGATCGAACCGCCGATCATCTGATTAGTGGACGACCCGCTCTGCCTGTGAGCACAGCCGCCCCAATAAGTCACCATAATGAGTCACAATAACAAAAGAAGAATCACGATCACCCTCGGTGGACTCCAGACCAGAGAGACAGACAGTCCAATCCAGACAGTTGAACTAATTTATTAGACTTGACGTCTGCTACTGTTCACGCTACTCTTCAGGGTAAGGGGGATGCTTTCTTGAGGTTAGATGGTCCAATTGAACTCCTCTCATGTCTGCACAATTATATAAAGTTCAGTTGTATCTGGTTATCTGGAACAGACTGGAAACAGCGCCCTGACTGTCTCCACAGGTAACAAATTCCAGCTACCAGCCCCCTGTGAAGCTCACTATTAACATGTCAAGTCTAATTTGTTCATTCTTGAGTCATATGGGACTTCTGGTAAGACATTATTGGGTTGTACATCAAAACACATGAGCCATCAATACAAAACCATCAACGTTGCACAAGATTTAGTGGTAAAAACATCATATAGTGTATTTGTGCTGCTCTGCTAGTCTTCCAGCTGTCACACGGTTACACCAGCTGAGTGATCCTTTTCCAAGTCCAAACTAATATAGACCTGCTTGTGGAGCAGCGTGAGTGGCGTGAGGCTGAACGGGCCGCTTGTTCTCTCACTGAGGGGTTAAGAACTTTGCAAGGTGCTGTAGATTTAAAGGTCAGTGTTGAGATTTTTGCAAACTGCCAACTTAGAAAAAGGCCAGTGTGCTTTTTACCAACCTATTAGATTCATTTTAAAGCTGGTTCACCGCCAGCTGTGTTTGTAGGATTTTGTCAAACTCAGTGAAGAATAGTGGCATTACTGCACAGTCAAATATGAAATAACCGACCTGCGTGCAGCTTTGTTCTACCCTTCATTTCTAGAATCCGCACAAACAATAATTCAGTCACTATGGAGCAAATTTTCTCGTTGAAGTGGAGCCAGGCTGATTAATTCCACAGAAGAAATAAAATAGTTTGCTGTTTGATTTTTCTCAATCCGCTCCTGCTGTGAGTCCTACATGGACACTCATGTATGGCCTCACGACTCGATTACAATCAGCTGTCAACAATTTGAATGCACAAGGATTATTGGCCGCCTGCTGCTTTCACAAATCAGCCTACAGCTGCATCTTCAATACCAGTATCTGTTTGACCCACCTCAGGACATGACTAACATAACAAAGGCTGTTATTGTTGCACACACAAATCTGTCATGACAGAAAGTCCAGGAAATCACATGTAATGGCGACTGATCTTCCACCATATCTCCCAACATGTAACAGTACGCTGCTCAACCCAAGTGCCCAATCTTCGCCCACAATTCAATCAAAAAGAGCCATGTTGCCACACTAATGACATAATGTTACAACGTAATTGTTCACTGAGGCAGGAAACCAACAATTAGACGTAATTTGTGTTCTGCAATTATGTGCGCACTGCGTCATGCATGTCAGCGTCTTAGTGTTGAGAAATTCCCACATCTCTGCTTCCATCAACTGTGAATCGTAGGAGATCATGCATTGAGAAAACAGTTGGTCATTCTCTTGTCAGGTGCCATGAGAAGAGGTGCAAGATGGGAGATGATGGAAGCAAAAGCTCAAAGGATGTAGAAAATATGATTAAATTGACATTTCTGTTCATGTATTGATCTGAGAAGGTTAGTCTCAGTAGTTCCTAGACGATCTACATTCATAGTTACAGTATCAACAGGTCTGAGAGGAGAATCCTAAAGCTTGTGAAAAAGCTTTTCCGTCTCTATGTGAGCAAGCTGCTCAATAAAAAACGTGTTCAAACAAAAGGCTCCTAAGCTGCAGAACACCTACAGAGTGATGGTGCACTGGAGGGTTTGATTACTGTCAAGGGAACATCCAGCCAAAGTATGGCCACCAGGGTGGAATGAACACTAATGCTGTGTTTTGGCATTTGGCGTTCAACCTGTTTTTCACACGTCAGTCAGGATCATACCTTCACTGGTCCTCAGGTACAGTTTCTGGGTAAGTTGGTCTGTTGTCAGCTTACCTGTGCTAAAGAAAACAGACCCATAACCTCAACCATGTTTGGCATGTCACATCATCATTTGCTCTCGGTGATCCATGTCAACACACCATGTCAATGATACAGGCTTACTAGCCTTACCACAGAAGGGGCATATGGGAACTTGTAGCAACTTTAAATTCTAATGCTAATTGAAGCTGGAGGTTTTGGGGGGTTTTTGGCAAAAGTAAATGTGAAGGACATCCTTATGAGATTTCACCTGATGAGGAAGGCAAGGCTCCACCTCCTGGCCACTGCTGAGGTGCCCTTGAGCAAGGTACCTTCTCAAGGGCAACTCGGCAGATCTTCTTCTGCTTCTTCTTCATCGTCTTGATCTACTTCTTCATTTTATTTCAAACATTTGACTTGCTAACCATAAAGTATTGATCTTGAGCAGTTGAGTTTCAATCACTACACACTAATTACAGGGCCCTCGGTTATCGCGGGGATGCGTTCTAAAATAACCCGCAATAACGAAATCCGCTAA